>NC_133933.1:19595528-19895528 GCF_031877795.1 Strix aluco
TTATCTGTAGAGAGATATGTGCCAGTGGCTGCTTATGCCTCTTGTAAATCATTGATAAACTCCAATCAGAAGAGTGGAGGCACTTACTGATCATGAAGCTAAGCTTGTTACTGTTTTGCTTTTTTTTTTTTCATGTTCTCTGATAAACCAACACTTTTTGAGATCTGTCCTTGTGAATCCTATTTCAGGATTAAGTTTGTTATGCTGTGTTTGGATATTCCTGGAAAGTACTTCAAGATACATTTTAGAATCAACTGACAATATACATATACATTATTTTTATGCATTATGCAGCATTAGATACCAAATGTGGCAGAGCCATTTCTAACAGACTTGAATTCAAGAGGCATCTGCTTTTTGCTCTTTTGGCATGAACATTACATTTAGATACAAACCAAAAGACACAATAAGGAGCTGGTGCTAGATTCCAAATAAAGTTTAAGTAATGAGTTCTGATTAAATCTTGGGAGTCTTACGTCACATTTATATTTGATGTCACCAAGATCTCATCAACTGTTACTCAGGCTTCAGTGTCTCAGTCTTGAGATGACACATAAAATAGCTTCTTGGCATGTATAATTTGATCAAGGCAAAAAGTACTCGGGTAGAAAGGGACCAGCCACCTTCTGCTCAAGAATGGGAAAGGCCTGAGATTCCCAAATATGAGTCTTCAAATTCCTTGCAATCAGCTACATACACTAGAAGACTTCATGCTTTTTGAGCATGATTCTGACAATTTCAAACCTCACATTTGGAGGTATTAAGGACCATGTGCGTCATCCACAACTTCTGTGGAAGGAGTGGCCCTCAGCTCACACCCCCATCAGATTGTCACCAAAACAGAATAAAAGAACTTATCGACACCAATGTGATGTAGATAAGCAGACACACCTTTATTAACGGCTGGGTGCGTAGGGGAGTTTTCTCACTAGCAACACACACCTAACTTGTGTAGCATGCTGATTATATAGGATATAGTAATACATATCAATCAAGTTCTCATACATAAACGAGATAATTCCCGTGACTCATTTTCTTGTTCCCACCTCTTTCCGGTCATGTGCACTTGAGTCCTAAAATGAGTCGGGGGCTGCTTTTGCGACCACCACAGACTACTGACCTAAAAGAAGGACCCTCCAGTGCCCTTGACTAAAGCACTTTGTCTCACATTGTGATTTTAACATGCTTCGAGGCCCTTTCACAATGTAACTTTTAGAACACCTGGTCTACAGGGCAATAAATCGTCCTTACCGAACAGTCTAACAGTGGTACCTCGTCATGAGTCTTGTTCTTTGAATAGAAATCTGGTTTATGGCTATTACCGGCCTACGTGGCCTTAGCCTGGGACTTTACAAAGGACTTTGTAGCAGCATAACTAGTTGTATGGTTACTCTAAATCACTCCTTATTTAAATCCAAATCACCAAAAATCATTAAAATCAGCTCAAATTAATAACAAATCAGTAACATATCCCCCCTTTGAAAGTTTTGAAAATCATTTCAATACTTTTATACCAGAATCTATTACATTTCTGTCTTGCTGTATGCTGGTGGGAGTCTTGGGATTTCTCTTATGATCATTTGCTTGAACGCAATTTTTCTCTTAAATTGATTCTTCAAGCAGGAGTAAATCAACAGTATTATTAAGAAAACAACCGGCAAGATAAATAATGTGCCAAGTAATGATTTTATCCATGAACTTAAATTCCAACTTAATCCACTAAATATTTTGTCTATCTAATCCTCTGACATATCTTCTTGGACCTTTTCAGTATCTTCTTAGTAAGTCTAGGTCATGTTCTACATCTTGTGTCACATTTGGGATATGCATACAGCAATGGTCTACTCTATTTTTGAGCAAGAGCATGTCTAGGGCCATTCTGTTTTGCAAAGCCATTCTCGAGGTTGCTTGTAATTGTAAATTTAATTCCTTAAACCCTTTCCTTGTGACATTTGCCAGTCTTTCTACTTGTCCAGTCAGTCGATACAGCCATTACCTGTTTCTATTTGATGCTATGGGATTCAAAAGGGATTCTAGAGCCCAGCCAATTTTACTCTCATTGAGGGTTCATTCCATATTTCATTTGTTTCTGATCTTTTAACCCACTTTAATTTTAAATTTTCTAAGGATCTTTTAAGAGGAGATTTCTTCCAAATTAGGCACAATGTTGGCATACCTAATTGTGGTGGTGCAATTCTTATCCCTCCCTGCCCCTCCTTGTTGGGCTGCTTGGTGCTAGATGTGATTCCACCCACATCCCCCAAGCTATACACCAATCTGTGGAGATAAGTTAGGGCGTCCCCTTAATGAGCCTGGCTCCTGCCCCTCCCGATCGCTCAGTTATCACGGCCCATCATCTCCTAATGGCCTGGCACACCTGTGCCTGGGATGTGGTCAAATGGGAACAATAACAGAGTTGCACATTCATCAGGTTCTTATGTAACTGCTGGAAGGCACCAGAAGGTATTTGACAAAAGTCAATTATCTTGGACCCTATAAATTGTGACCACAAGGGAGACCCTTTGAGCTCTCCTGGATTGCAGCAGGCCTGTGACCAGCATCTCCCCTGAACTGGGACGCCTCTCAGGTATCAAAACCCTTAAGGTGTTGTCTGCTGCCAGAGCTGACAGAAGGCCAGGGCGAAGTCCCCCGCTCGAGTCTCAATTATCACCTGTTGAGGAATGCCAAGGCATTGGGAGTATTTACTCTAAACTCGAGAGGGAAATTTTTCTTTGAGCTAGCTTCTCTTTCACCCGCTCTTTCTCTGTCTATTGGTGTGTGGGTACGTACTTCATTCTACTGGATCCAAATACTTTTGTCTTTGTGTGTGTGTTTGTATGTTTTGTGTATGCACATATACATATGTATAAACTAAGGTACCGTTAAGTAAGTTAGTGTGAATCTTGTCATTTTAGAATCTGTAAATAAGTCGCTTTTCTTTCTTTCAGCATTACTGAATTATTTTGTAACGATAAATTGCTGTTAGTTATTTATAAATCTAGATTTCCTACTAAATCATTACCATGTCAATACTTTCATCCATAACACTAATTTAATCTGTTTTACTTTTCCATCCAAGGGCAGATGTGTTGTCCATGTTCCGTCACTCATTGCCCAAACTAAATGTCCTGGACTCTGAATTGCAGATCTTCTATAGCTAAATATTGTTCCTCTTCTGAGTGTATATGTTTTGGTTAAATTAAGACCTCGGCAAAGACACCAATATTTTAAGGCATCAGCCAAGGAGGAATTCTCTGAATTATTAGGTCTACATTGCTGCAGTCATATACTTTCTCACATTTCCACCAAGACACTAAATTTTCCTTTTCTCTCAGTGTGCTTCCTTTGTCATTTACTGATGGAAAGGCTGCAAAAATTGTCCCATCCCAAGTAAAACACCAAGGAGTTCTAGCCATACACTGAAACTGAGAAAATATCGTCATGGACCACATAGAATCCCAATGCTCCTCTTCCTCTTGTGTAGTCTGATTGGTTTTGTCACACTTCCATTCCATGTTTCTACTTCCATTGTTTCTAATTAGTTCATCATATGAACACCACTCAACACTTTGATATCTTGCTATTTTTGTAAATAACATAATTTAACAATTTTTCACAATCTGCTCTATTCCCTGGGGACTTCCATTGTTTCCTAATATTTTTCACTTGTTCATACCACTCAACAACAGGTTTTTGTTTGCAGTGAATAGTCTCATTTTTGTGTCTTAGATTGGTCAAATTCATTGTTAAAATTCCCCATGAACAGATTCATCTACTGCTCATGCTATCGGTAAACAAGCACTAATTTTTGTTACATTCTGCAAATTGGCAAATTCCTTAATTAATCTTAACATCAAATTTTCTTCTGGTGTTTTCCTTGGGAGGTATATTAGCTGTTCTGTTTCTACCTGCCTTCTATTCCTCACCTTCAGGTCTCCCAATTCCACATAATTCTCAGTCGCATTTTGTCTTTCGATTGTTACCTCAAACCAGAATTCCACCAGCATCACTTTCCAGTTTAAAATCAAATCTAAAACAATTTCCAATCGATATATAAAATTAGACATATTTCAGAGTAAATTTTGAAGTTCACAGATCCCTACTGATCATCTTCCAGGAAGGAGGTGCCATCTTCACTCTAATATAGTGTGTGTATCCACACATCTGATTCTGTGATCTGGATGGCTCTAAAGGTAGTCAGCAGTATTTGAAAGGGTTATTTCCAGCATTCTTGCAAGGGTTCAGAAGTCTATGTCTTCACATAGACGTAGTCTCCAGGTTGAAAGTCATGTACTGGATTTTCCAGGGATAGAGGTCTGTTCCACACTATTGCATTTCAGAATGAAGCCAGGGCTTTTCCTAAGGAGAGTAAATAATTATACACATCTTGTTTTCCTTTTACATGCATATTTGGATTTGGTTCCAGAGATTCATATGGTTTCCCATATAGTAATTCATAAGGACTAACTGATGTGCCACTTCTTGGTTGTACCCTGATTCGCAGCAATGGCAGTGGAAATGCCTGAGGCCACTGTAAATTAGTTTCTTGACATATTTTGCTATTTTGCCATTTTAGGGTCTGATTCTTTCTTTCTACCTTTCCACTGGAGTGGCCTCCATGGTGTATGTAAATCCCAAGTAGTTCCCAGAGTTTTACATACACTTTTATGTACTACTTCAGCAATAAAGTGTGGGCCTCTCTCTGAAGAGATCCCAATAGGGACTCCAAATCTCGAGATCATTTCTTTTACAACTCCTTTTGCCTCAGTGGTACGACAAGGAAAGGCTTCTGGCCATCCTGTAAAAGTATCAGCCCCACCAGAACGTACCGATACCCATTTTGTCTAGGTAACTCTGAAAAGTCTGCTTGCCAATAGTCTCCTGGTTCAGTTCCAGATCTGAGTTTACCCATTTGGACCCTTTTCTTTATTACTGGATTATTTTTCAAACACATATCACATTTTTCAGTTATCATTTTGGCTAATCCGAACATTTTGACTGATACTATTTGTCTTTTTTTAAAGGGTTACCAAAGCCTCTACGCCCCAATGACATTCCTGATGTTTTACCTGAATTATTTCTCTCATTAGAAGAGGTGATACCATTACTTGTCCGTTAGACATCATCCACCATCCACTTAAACTTTTCCTAGCATTCAATAATTGCCCCAATTTATCATCATCTTCTGAATATTTAGGTTTCTCCCTTGGGAGAACTATTGTTTTGGTTGGAATCAATGCCATTTTTAATGTTCTTTCTTTCTCTGCTTTTCTGGCAGCCCTATCTGCTAAGTTATTTCCTCCACTTTCTTTTGTATGTGCTTTACAATGCATGATTGCCACCTGAGTTGTTTCTGAACTGCTTGCAATAATTGCAAAATTTCATCCTGATGTTTAATATTTGATCCCTGGGAGGACAATATTCCTTGTTCTTTCCACAAGACTCCATGGACATGTACTACCCCAAAAGCATATTTTGAGTCAGTCCAGTTATTTACTTCTTTTCACTTAATTCAAGAGCTCTAGTTAAAGCAATGAGTTCTGCCTTTTGAGCTGAAGTGGTGCTAGACAATGCATTTGCCTCTATGATCGAGTTTTCTGTTGTTACTGCACATCCAGAGTATCGAACTCCATGTTCCACAAAGCTGCTGCCATCTGTGTATAACTCCCAGTCGGAATCACCAACGGTGTGCCCTTCAAGTCTTCTCGACTGAGTACACATGTTCAATAGTAGTCAGGCAGTCATGCTCCAGCTGCCCTTCTTCCTCTGTAGAATTTAGAAAAACTGCAGGGTTTACCAGGTTAGTTGCTTTTAAAATCACATCATCTTGTTCAGTCAGGACCACCTGGCACTTCATCATTCTGCTTGGGGACAACCAGTGTCCCCCTTTTGTTCTAAAACAGTTATCACCATATGTGGGACATATACTGTTATTGTTCTTCCCAAAGTCAATTTTCGGGACTCTTGAATAAGCTTTACTGTAGCAGCAACTACTTGAAGGCAAGCAGGCCATTCTTTACTTACAGTATCCAACTGATTGGAAAAGTATCCAACTGTTTTTTTCCAACTTCCCATTCTCTGGGTCAGCACAGCCAGTGCAACATGTTGTCTTTCATGAACAAACAACTGAAAATCTTTGGTTAAATCTGGAAGTCCCAGGGCAGGTGCAGACATTAGAGCTTGTTTTAAATCTTTAAAGGCCTGTTGCTGATGTGGGCCCCATACAAAGGGAAAGTTCTTTTGAGTTTCATACAATGGCTTGGCTATTTGGGCTTTATTTCTGGATACCTTGTACCTGTTTAGTCCAAAAAAAAGTTTAAAAGTTCTATTGTTACATTTATGCAGGTGGATCTTTCTTCTGTAGCAATCAGTATGTCGTCTACATATTGCAAAAGTAAGTGTCCAGGCTTTGGCTGTGAATCATCCTGTTTTCATGCTTCAAGTTCCTTCACCAGCTGATTTCCAAAAATGGTCAGGCTATTTTTTGAAATCCCTGGGGTAGTCTTGTCCATGTCAATTGCATTTTTCATCCCATTTGTGGATTTTCCCACTCAAAGTCAATTTTCCGCTTCCCTTCTCCAGAAGTATGCAAAAGAAAGCATTCTTTGAATCAAGCACTGTAAACCACTGATGGGTCTCTTCTAATTCTGTCAACAATGTATATGGACTTGCCACTACAGGATAAATGTCCTTAACTATCTGTTTCACTGCTCTTAAATCTTATACTAACCTATATTCACCCGAAGGTTTCCTAACCAGTAAAATTGGACTATTATATTCAGATTCACACCCCTCAAGGATTTTATACTCAAAAAATTTGTCAATCAATTTCTTAATTCCCTGTCTAACTTTTGGTTTAATCAGATACTGTTTAATCCTTACTGGTCTTGCACCCTCCTTCAATTCTGTTTTCACAGGTAGTGCTAATTTTGATTTACCAGGTTTATCTGTTTCCCATACTGTAGGGATTACTGCTAGATCTACTTCCTGTGGAATTTACTGTTCTTTTACTTTTTCTTGTGTCATCAGGATTTCTCCTGTCTTTGACTCAGGTATTTTTAGGAAGATTCCTTTCCTCAAAACAATTTGTGCATTTAATTTGGACAACAAATCCCGTCCTAACAAGGGTATGGGATATTCTGGTACGTACAAGAATTCATGTGTATTATTTTGTTCCCAAATTTTAAATCCAGGGGTTGTAGAAATGGGCTATTTTCTTCTTTCCCTGTTGCTCCCCTTATGTTTGCTGTTTTCATTCCTGATTTCCCTTTACAGGTATTCAGTGTTGAAAATGTTGCTCCTGCTAAAAATTTAACCTCTTTTTCTCCCATCTTAATTACAACCAGAGGTTCAGCTGGATTCCCCTCTGGTCCCCTTCATTCATCTAGGATCATTACTCTTGCTGCCTCTTGCTGACCACCCCTCATCTTTGGACATTCTTGTTTCCAGTGCCCTTCTCTACAATAAGCACATGGATTTATTCCTAGGGGTGCATTAAAATCTCGGTTCCCTGAATTCACAAATCCTCCTCCAAAGTTCCATTGGTAGGCCACTTCTCCTGATCTTCCAAAACATATAAAGGCCACCAATGATTACAATACTCTATCATTTGACTTTTATGTAAGTCATCATGTGTTTCTCCCCAGTGTGCTAACAGACATCCTAATGGGGAAGTCTTCGGTACCTTTTCATCAAAAGACAGCTTACCAGCACTCTTGAACAGATATGTTAGTTTAAATGTCATCTCAAGACATTTTAAAATTTACACACACACAATCACTCAGTCTTTTGCTTTGTTCTTCTCTGGCTGTGCCCCTCATGGGACAACAGAACCGTGGATCCAAACTCCGCACTCGCTTCGTACTTATTTGTATGTCTCAAACTCACAGAAACACCACCATTT
The DNA here is from genome assembly GCF_031877795.1 of Strix aluco. Lineage (NCBI taxonomy): Eukaryota > Metazoa > Chordata > Aves > Strigiformes > Strigidae > Strix > Strix aluco. The sequence continues at coordinate 19,603,432 of NC_133933.1, forward strand.
TTTTTTTTAATTTTTTCCTGATTTTTTTTTCCAGAATACAAACACCAACAAAAACCTATAGCATATAGGTTTTTCCAATACCCAAATTTGTCCAACCCTGCAATAGCTTTCGCTAATGTCTTACGGGCAGACACCTAGGCTCCCAATCCAAACGGGTACCCTTAGTCCAACCCTGCGCAGCTTTTGCCGCATCTGACAGGCAGACTTTCCAAACCAAACCAAATAAGAAGTGTCTTATCAATTCCAGGGGACGTCACAAAGAGCCTTATGGATTGGGGATCGAAGGGTAACCCCAAGAATTCCTCAGTGCCGGCTGGAACCGAAGAAGTCCATGACTCCTCCGGTCTCTTTCAGCAAGGTCCCATCTGGGTCGCCAAAAACTGTCACCAAAACATGATAAAAGAACTTATCGACACCAATGTGACATAGATAAGCAGACACTCCTTTATTAACGGCCGGGTGCGTAGGGGAGTTGTCTCACTAGCAACACACACCTAACATGTGTAGCATGTTGATTATATAGGACACAGTAATACTTATCAATCGAGTTCTCATACATAAACATGATAATTGCTGTAACTCATTTTCTTGTTCCCACCTCTTTCCGGTCATGTGCATTTGAGTCCTAAAATGAGTCGGGGGCTGCTTTTGCGACCACCACAGACTACTGACCTAAAAGAAAGACCCTCCAGTGCCCTTGACTAAAGCACTTTGTCTCACATTGCGATTTTAACATGCTTCAAGGCCCTTTCACAATGTAACTTTTAGAACACCTTGTCTACAGGGCAATAAATCGTCCTTACCGAACAGTCTAACAGTGGTACCTCGTCATGAGTCTTGTTCTTTGAATAGAAATCTGGTTTATGGCTATTACCGGCCTACGTGGCCTTAGCCTGGGACTTTACAAAGGACTTTGTAGCAGCATAACTGGTTGTATGCTTATATTTAAATCCAAGTCACCAAAAATCATTAAAATCAGCTCAAATTAACAAATCAGTAACAAGATCACCTGGTGGGAGGTCAGCTTTGACTCACCCAGGCTATGCCATTTCTTTATGAGGTTCTGATCTGTTTTGCTTTCTAGCCTCACATATGTGAGGGAGGTACTGTGGTCATTTAAATCTTCTGTGTTGCCTGTTCAAACAGATAGAACAATGTGCACAGATGCATCTAGACAGAGAAATACTGAGTTTAATTTGAGTAGAAACATAATTTAGCACTTAAATACAGCAGGGATCTAGGACCACAGAAGAAGAAATTGAACATGTAGCAGATGATCTTCCAGAAAACTTACAATGTTTTTTTACTTAAGCTTCTCAATGTTTCTCAAACACATTTCAATCTTAGCATCTATCTATAGATAGATGGCATCTATCTCAGAAATTTTTCATCCAACTGTGTCAGTCTTCATCTCACTGTGAGCTTAACAATGAATCCCACTGTGGCTTGAGGGAAGGTGACCTATCTTCTCTGCAATTATCGTTGATTTTCATGCATAAGCAGGAGCGTTGTCGAATTAGAACCTGTTTGTGAAAGCTTCTTTATTATTTTTTCCCCTTTGGGAGAGCATTATTAGCTATACTGCTAGTGCACATGGCTTCCTGATTTCCCTCACAGGAAGTGTCACTTTTCATACACAGGACCCAAAACATGGACACAATGGACATCAACAGGAGACGTTGTGTTTATTTCAAGGGACTTTGCAATAGGTGCAAGTTTCCTGAGACTGTATTCTTCCCAGTTTCATTTGATAAACATCTCTATGAAAGAAGGAGAAATTTGCAACACTACTGTTCTTGTTAAAAGAAGTGCTTCACACTTCATCCTGCTTTCCACAAGTTCTGCTATTATATTCTGTTTTCTTCTTACTCTCTGGAGTTCAGTGGGTGTGAATAGTAAGGAATTCGAGACTCTTGACTTGCTTGATAACAACTGTGAGTCCTTTTAGGTGAAATGAAGTAGTGGTACCAGCCATTGTAACACAACAGGCCAGCCTCTGTTATCTGACAATTTGACCAGCAATCACAGAATCACAGAATCATCTAGGTTGGAAAAAAGACCTTGAAGACCATCCAGTCCAACCATTAACCTAACATTGACAGTTCTCAACTACACCATATCCTTAAGTGCTATGTCAACACGACTCTGAAACACCTCCAGGGATGGGGACTCCACCACTGCCCTGGGCAGCCCATTCCAATGCCTAACAACCCATTCTGTAGAGAAATGCTTCCTAATATCTAGTCTAAACCTTCCCTGGCACAAGTTGAGGCCATTACCTCTTGTTCTGTCGCCTGTTACTTCATTAAAGAGACTCATCCCCAGCTCTCTGCAACCTCCTTTCAGGTAGTTGTAGAGGGCGATGAGGTCTCCCCTCAGCCTCCTCTTCTTCAGACTAAACAACCCCAGTTCCCTCAGCCGCTCCTCGTACGACATGTGCTTCAGACCCTTCACCAGCTTCGTTGCCCTTCTTTGGACACACTTGAGTAATTCAATGTCCTTTTTGTAGTGAGGGGCCCAAAACTGAACCCAGTCATCGAGGTGCGGCCTCACCAGTGCCGAATACAGAGGTAAGGTCCCTTCCCTGTCCCTGCTGGCCACGCTATTTCTGATACAAGCCAGGATGCCATTGGCCTTCTTGGCCACCTGGGCACACTGCTGGCTCCTGTTCAGCCAGCTGTCAATCAACCCCCCCAGGTCCCTCTCTGACTGGCAGCTCTCCAGCCACTCCTCCCCAAGCCTGTAGCGCTGCTGGGGGTTGTTGTGGCCCAAGTGCAGCACCCGGCATTTGGCCTTATTGAAACTCATCCAGTTGGCCTTAGCCCATCACTCCAGCCTGTTCAGGTCTCTCTGCAGAGCCTCCCTACCCTCGAGCAGATCAACACTCCCACCCAACTTGGTGTCATCTGCAAACTGACTGAGGGTGCACTCGATCCCCTCGTCTAGATCATCAATAAAGATGTTAAACAGGAGTGGCCCCAAAACTGAGCCCTGGGAGACGCCACACGTGACCAGCCACCAACTGGATTTAACTCCATTCACGACAACTCTTTGGGCCCAGCCATCCAGCCAGTTTTTTACCCAGCAAAGCATGTGCCCATCCAAGCCACGAGCAGCCAGTTTTGCCAGGAGAATGCTGTGGGAAATGGTGTCAAAGGCCTTACTGAAGTCAAGGTAGACAACATCCACAGCCTTTCCCTCATCCAATAAGCAGGTCACCCTGTCGTAGAAGATCAGGTTTGTCAAGCAGGACCTGCCTTTCATAAACCCATGCTGACTGGGCCTGATCATCTGGTTGTCCCACATGTGTTGTATGATGGTACTCAGGATGAGCTGCTCCATCAGCTTCCCGGGCACCGAAGTCAAGCTGAGAGGCCTGTAATTTCCCAGATCATCCTGATGATGGACCATATGCCCAATTTTATTCCCATTGAAATCCATTAGAAGTTTGCTGTTGAGTTTCATTACTTCAGGGTCAGACATATAGACAGGTGTTTTTTCAATAAACACTTGAGGAGGGGGAAACAGTACTGCATTGAAGAACGTTGTGTAGCCTGTGGTGTTGCAACCATAAGTTACTGTGATTGCAGCTTAGGCCCTGAGAAGCCCTTAGAAGCTGGTATGTGGTTCTCAGGGCTGTGCTCTGCAGAACAGTTGTATGGACTGGTAAGTCAGTTTGAATTTTAAAGGTGTTGAGGGAAGGACTCACGTATGGAAATTATTCCACAAACCATCTCTAAGAATCCAGTTACAGACCACAGAGTTACTGACTTAGATTCTTGAGAGCTTTAAGGATAATTTGCTTAAATCAAGGTTACCTTAATTATGGAAACTTGATTAATTGCTGCAGTGCTCTGGCTTTCTTGAAATGTATTAATTTTAATAAAGGCACCTAAGTACCAAAATCTTGACAAATACCACATGTTGTGTATATGGCATATAATTTATGTTATCGGCACTGTAACTGTTATGTTCCAAGACACATTGTTTCAACCAAGTGTTACTGCACCATTTTGTGTAATTGTTCTTGACTGGCCTAGCAATGTATATGACAAATGAAATATCATACGATCAAATACCCAGGAATACGTTGTGCATTGCTTGCAGAAATGCAGCACATAAATACACAATGAGCAAGAAAGAACTAAAGTTGACTTTGATTAGAACATAGGGGAATAGCGTAGATCTGCTCCCCGTGTAGTTTAAACAACGTGGAAAAGCAATTTATGACTAAATAAAGTGCTGGGTGTACTTAACTGAAGTTGCAAAATAGAACTGCTGGTTTCTGAGGTTGAGATGAAATTGTGCAGTGTTCTTTTTCTCCTATTCATTTCATTTAATCTCTTCTCACAAGGGACTAGGTCACTCAGGGCCTTAGCAATGTGATCTGGTACTTTTCCTTTTGGTTTTGGTGACACATTGAAAACATTCTTAAGCTGTGCTTTAGTTCTGGAATGACACTCAAAAGAAGAAACAGTTAAGCAAACAAAAGCTCTATTCAATATTAATATTTTCCTTCTCTCTCTTAAATTTGCCACCAGTGGTGAACTGGAAGGTTAATATTCCCCTCCAGAAGTCTGTCACACTGTTCCTGTCATATATGGCATCACATTCAGCAAGATGGGTGCCTTCAGCATTAGACTGAGAAATGTCTGTTATAACTGTCAGCTTAAACAATTTTCACAGTTTTCTATTGACAAGTGTTTCTTAGCTTGTTAACTTTTTGATTGTTCAGCTGAACATAATGGGCATCGTTTAGTTTTCATAGTTGCTCACCATTTTACTTGTCTGAAAGACAGAAACGGCTTAGGTTTTCAGCTGAGTAGCTAACAGCATAACTTCAGAAGAGTGGTACATGAATGATAATATATACATACAGCCACTTACACCCTCACACACAGATAACTTTATAGGGTAAACTTATGAAAGTGTGTAGGTTTACAGATGAAAAACAGGAGGCTAATGGACTTCAGATGCTTAGGCAAGTTTATCAGCTTCACTAAGCACTCACTTGAATCTTATAGCATCTAAATACCATTTAAAATATAGCCCGGAGCAATACTGTGGTCCTTTGATCCACAGGATAAGTAGAAAGAGCCTGAAGGAAGTTCTATATCATGTGGGTTATTTAAGGTCTGAGTAATTTGTAGCCAGTCATGACACTGATCCTCCTTTACACACTCCCCAGGAGCTCGGTGGATGGTGGCGAGGGCACTGCCTTGTGCTGCCTTTGTGCCGTGGAGAGCCTCACTGCAGAGTGTCAGCTCAGGTGTCCTTACATTTGCCTGAAACTGCTCCTACAACAGAGATTCAAGAAAAAATCCTAGTCACAGATGCTGAACACTCAAAAAGGAGTAAGTAAAGGCACAGTATGTGGTTATGCAATCTTTATATGTGGAAAACCACACTGGTTTTACAAGGAATTACAGTTTTACAAAGACGTAGGCTAAAGCTTGGTATTGCCAGTATCTAGAATTCATGCTATAGAAATATTATCCAGTTACCTAACATCAACAATGTAATGTTTGCAGATTACATGTAAGAAAAGCTGTCTCTCTCAGTTTATTACATGACTCAGGTGGTGGGTACATTAATAAAGCTAAACTGCAATTGACACTATAAAGTATGTTTTCCTCTAGTTAGGCATTTTTAAAATAATTAGGAGTGAAAAGGGTCCTGAAATCAATGTCCTGGATCATCTGAGATGTAAGAAATAATGAGTGAATTGGAAAATGCAAGTTGTTAGGCCTTATTTGGAGTTTACTTTGCTTCTTCCTTGTTGTCCATATTTTTGTGTGACCCTGGCACAGATCCTCTGAAGAAAAGGGCATATGTTTGTCTCCTTGCTAAGAACAAAGTACCATACAGTCTCTTAACATGGCATTACAAGGGTCTGCTTGGATTTTACGATTTAGTTGGTATGTAAGTGCCCTGCTTAGAAATCAGTAAAGTGTATAAATTTAAATTAAGCAAAGGTATAAATTTTTCCTTTACTATAGGTACAACATTATTTACATGGGATGTGCAGAAATGCAATTTACAGATAACAAGTATTATTAAGATAATACAGAATTTAATAAAAAAGAAGGTAGCTTTTTAACCAAAGTTAAAACTACTGTTTTCAAATTTACAGTAGATGTTAGAAATTATTCCTTTTATTAAATTTAGATACATGGTCTTAGACTTCAATAATATTTAATCCTCTTGAAATTTGGGGTTTAAATATTGTATATACCATCTATGGTCCCTGAAGTTAAATCTGTGATTTATATAGTATTTAGATATCCCAACTATAGCAAAATTGTATATAATTATCTTAATGATGGAGTACATTGTAAATTTTGGATTCCTTATATTTAGTCAGGAATTATGTTGCATATGGTAAACAACTGAACATTTCAGCTCTTCAAAGATGATAATGTATGTTCTGTTGCTATACACAAATATGTAGGCATGAATGACAGACACCTACCAACAATAGTCTTCAAAAGAGTCTATGTATTATGCCATCTAAGGAGGTATGTTTTGGTGATGATAGTTCTTGCTACATAAAAATCTGTGAACACTGGAAGACAAAGAAAAACAGTAATTCCTTCTGTGTGCTTTGGGATAAGTTTGGAAGAACTATGTTAGCCTGTACAGTTAGAGATCTTCCATGTGAGGAATGATTTCTTCAAATAGACATTTCAGCAATTACTGTTCTGTACACATCTTAGCTGGGACTTCTTTTATCCCTTATAGTTTTTGATTTTGTTTTTCTCCTTCATTTAGGTCTTCACACTATACTTGCCACCAGGGACTCCTTCTTCCGAGTCCCTTTGCTGCCAGGCTGCCTCCCCTCTGTGGATGCAACTCTTTATGATTCACCCCTTCAGTTAAAGGGGTTGTGTTTGTAAGACAAACATACCCATCTACAGGCCAATATACCTGTGGTTGAAAACTGTATATTACATTTCTCATTGTCAGAGGTCTTGTGTACATGAGGTAGTTAGGGTGAGGAATGGTGGAAGGTGAACTTACAGCACAGAAACTGTCCCAAACTAACCCCTGGGATGAATATTTATCCTATTAAAAGCAAGATAGCTCATCCCATTTTCACTCAGTGTTCCCTACCACAGTAGCAGTCTCATTCACACTGTGGACTACTGTGTAGTCTCTTCCCTGCTTAGCCAAGCCTGAGCATATGATTTTTAGAAAAAGTGCTGAAGACAATTGAGTGCTGAGGGACTGATCCTTCAGGACAGAAGTGCTCACAAGCCAAGGGGAGGGAACAACTTGGGAGTCCTAAATAACAGCACTTTTAAACACTCTAAGATATTTTATTTATGAAGAACAGTAGTCATGCATGACAGTTTAAACATTTACTAATCTCTTAGTGCAAATGCTGGGACATTTGAACAACTTGCCATGTCACACATTCCCAAACAAACCGTAAAGTTATAGAAGGAAAAACGGAAACTCCAGGCAGAAAAATATGCTTGGAACCTTAGATTTCCTAGAGTTCAGTGTAAGACTTTTGGCCTTTGAGAAACTGAAAACAGCCACAGAAAGGATACATAATTTAAATGAATAGTCTATGTAAAACATACATGACGATATTTTTTAAAATACTATCACCAAGACAATAGATCTATATTGCTGACTTTACCCAACACAAGTTATAATCTAGATTTCCAGTATAGACAGCAGGACATCTAAAGTAGTAGAATATAGATTAATTAAGACCCATTTGCTCTCTTCCAGACCTCAGATGTTTCTCTTTGAGATACAACTATTGCCTTTAGAGAATCTGCTATTGCAGGTCCTATTCATAAAATAAAGCCTTTGGGTTTTCCCTGGAAAGTTAGGAATAAATGACTGGCCAGAGAGTACTCAGAGATTAAAAACAAGTAATATTGCATATGAAGTGAAAGAAATGTATTATAGCTTTGGGGTATTCATATAGAACTCTAGAAAATAAAAACACAACTACAGCTTGATTGTTTACACACAGCCCCTCATACAATTGAAACCATGGGATCAAACCTGAGGAGACAAATGACTGAACGCTTTCACCTGAAAGGAGCGTCGAACATTCTTCTCTCCTTACCTTTGTTTCGCTCATTCGCATCCATGCCCCAGTATTCAAACCAAGAAGGGAGAGGCACTCCACAGTCTCTGCTAGATCAGCTGAGATAGTAACACAAAGAAACAGAAATCCCTTCAACTGAATAATATGCTTGGTAAATCATGTGTGGAGCAAAACAGGATTCACCAAGCATGAAAAGCAAATTCTTCATCCAGTTCTCTGGATGGACTCTTGCAGGAGTGCTTAAGCTTGCAGGAGTGCTTACAGGTGTATAGCATCAGTGATAGTCAACGTCTTTTAGGATCAACAACATTGAAAGTAGAACATAGATTTAATAATATCATCATGGAATATAGCTAAATTTAGGTTCTAGAAGGAGGGCACCATACGTGTGTGAGATCCAAATTTGAACTGAAATAAACAAGGGTCTTTCAGGAAGCTTAATTTTTAGTGGCAACTTAATCAAAACTGTGTTAATCTTATGACATAAAAAAGAAAGTTTAACTTGCCTTCAAATCAAGAACTGACCATACTGCCAGTATATGATCCTATGGAGCAAAGTCTTGATGTTTGCCTGTATCAAAGCCATTTGAACCAAGTGCATCCTTACACATTAGCACAGGCAGGGAAGGGCAGGAGTTTCCAGTGCCTGAGTGACTGGTGGAGGCATAACTAAAGAAGGCATCAGTTTCAGCCCACTCAGTGCTGTCTACACAACATTTATACTTTACTGTAATGTGAAAATTTTCCTCATATATTATCTAGGATAAAAAGAATGAAATTTAGCACTCAAAAGGTAGATAGCCTAGACCTATCAATGTAATGCAAGTCTGTTCATGAAGAGTTTTCTTAGAGCTGTAGCAATGACAAATAATCTATTTGCCTACTATATTAGAGGTTAACAAACTCATCAGGTTTGAAAACATTTCTGTACCGTGAAAGTATGTTGTGGCTGAGGAGGGAAGAGGAGCAGCTGATGACAGAATTGCCCAATGAAGTACTGTATTGTAAAATAATACACTGAGAAATGTCATTATTAATCATATGTTAGAGCATGGCCTTTCAACCAAATTTGGTGACATCATAAAAAGAGTCTATGAATTTGCTGTATTCAGTGTTGGGGACTAATATTGTTCTCCCTACTACCAGAATCTAACAGTGTGTGTCTGTTGGGATTACAGCCACCAAATGTTGATCTAAGCTCTTTCAAGTAACTGAAAACTTTCAAACCATTTTTATGTACAAGATAAACTTGTCACCATCAGTAAAGATCTCTGTCACTTGTCCCATTGACTGTCTTCCCTCTCTGCTTTTTTAATACCATCAGATCCTGGGGAACTTGCAATTTTAAAAGTAACATGTAAAAATAAAAGTAATATGCTGATTCCCTGAGTTTCTGCTGCTAGACTGTCAGATAAAAATAAAGCACAGTAAGATGAAAATGATCATTTCAACAATTTGATGAGTGTTAAGGGAAAATAATAAAATCTGATTCTCTTGCCTTAAATGGAGTCTCATCTGTTTACCAGAAAGGGTAATGACTCGGAGCTTTAGAATCAGATGCTGCCATTCATTCTTAGTCAGCACCTTTCAGAAGTCAACTTCCTATTCTTAACCTGGATTTCAAAGACATCTGGGTACTTCAGCTGGTGAAACCTCATTGTTGGTCTACAGACATCTGAACAGTTTTAATGATAGTTGAGTTTTTCTGGGTGGGGATGTATTGTGAGGCTCTTATCAGTGCTAATGTTGGTAGTTGCAGTTAAGTGCTGCCTGAGTGATGACAGCTGATACATCTCAGAAGGCATCATGGATTATTCCGCCTTTAGAAATCCTTAGATTATGGCAAACCAGTAAAAAACTGGATGTAATATCTAGTCTAACTGGAATGAAATTTTGTTTATTTAACTACTAAATTGTGTCAGACTAAAAGCCATTTGGAGGAAAAATACCTAGTTTCAGTCTGGAGACATCAACTGATAAAAATCAATGCTTCCCTTTGAATCTTGTTCCTGTAGTTCATAACCTTCATTCTTAGAAGTTCTGAAAAATCAGGACTGCATATTTTCATTGAGCTTTCAGAGAATCTTTGAAGGTTGGGATGTACTTTACAATTGGGTGAACTAATTTTCCTTCCTGAACAAAGCCCACAGGAAAATCCTTAGAGAAAGACAGTTCCAGCTCACTAAACACCAGACAGGTCACACTAGGTTTGGTATAGCAGGCTCCTTGTGACATTTGGGAGACTTTCATCCTGGGTCTAGAAAGGCACATCCCATTCTGCCCAACTGTACTAATATTTCCTTACCCCTTTATTGTCATAGAGCACATGACCTCTGTAGCTAAAACCTGGGAGAGTCCTAATTCAGTGTAGAAAAATTTTCCCTTAGTGACACTTTTTTTACATTTAAACATACTCCGCTGAGCTCAACAATGAGTTTTTGTGATCAGATTTTGAGAGGAAAGTGGTGCACATGCCAGTTCATATCTCCATACATACTGTATGGATGTATTTTGCACATTAATTCAACCCACATGGTTAGCAAATGTTCACTGATTAAAACATAAAAGGAAAACTTCTTTTACAACATGCTCTCTCCCAACATAAAGTGGTCTTATCACCATCTTGCTTCATTACTGTCCAATGCAACCCAGGAAAGTGGTTGAGTCACCATCCCTGGAGGTATTTAAAAGATCTGTAGATATAGGAACTTGTAAACAAAGCTTAGGAACAAAGGTTTATTTAAACAAAGCTTAGGAACAAAAGTTTATTTAAACAAAGCTTAGGAACATGGTTTAGTGGTGGACTTCGCAGTGTTAGGTTTATGATTGGACTCAATGATCTTAAATGTCTTTTCCAACCTAAATATTTCTATGATTCTATGATATCAATAATCTGAAACAACTAATCATGAGCCCATCCCCCAGACAACAGTACAAGTAATAAAAAAAAGGCCAAAACACGAGCCTGTCTGTTATCCTCGCCAGCACAGAGTAAGACATGCTGACACATACTTTCCTGACCTTGAGGACTAATTAGATGAGTTCTTTACACCTAGGAATGAAGTCTCACATGCTGAAAACAGTCTGAATAGTTTCAAGGACAGAAATCCCTTTGGTCTAAAAAAAAATCACCCCATTGTTCTGCTCTGCAATCTCCTCCAAATATTGAAAATACAGGCCGATTCAAGGTGTTTATCCTGATATTTAAAATCTCTATTGAGACTTTTCCTGAGAGCAATTTTCAGCTTTCAAATTGAAACTGTCAACCATGAGGAAGCTCATGCAGGTGAGTAGCAAATACCTCAGAGAGGTTAAGAATTACTATGAAATTCAGTGCAGTGGGAGATCAGACTGACCATGTGCCTTTTCACTCTGAAACCAGCATATGAAGCTATCATTTTTTGACTCAGTGTCATTTTTTCACACAACACATCCACTTACTCAAACAAGCCAAAGTATACAAACCAGACAAGCTATTTCCTGTGGCCGATCAAGGAAGTATAAAGTGAGAGAAAAAAGGAAGGTTATAAGTCTTATTTCTGGGTTTGGATATGTGCAATATTTCCAGATATTATAGAGATAAGCACATAAAAAATATAGAGATTGCTTTCCACTTCTTAAGTCATAAGTGCTATACTGCTTGTTACACGCACTATGAGATTTGTGCATAGATATCAAATTAAATGATGTCGAGTTTATCTCAGCCTTGCTCCATGAAGCTAGTATAGGGACTTACATATCAATTTGCCTCTTTAATGTATTAAATTCCAAAATATATGTATGAGTTAAGAAATGTCTTTATGCCCATGTTACAAACTGGACACTGTAGCATGGAGAGGTATTTTTGTTTACAGCTAGGGTCCCAGTGATGCAGTGATGACTAATGAGATGGCTCCTATCTTCACATCCAGGCTTGGTCTACATGATTTGCTCCGGGTCCCATTGGCAGGGAAAGGAACAGATCCAATTTCTTGAATGACTTCTCCTGGTAATCTTGCTGGTGGATCATCCATTTTCTCTCAGGCATGAGAAAAGGCAATAGCCACAGACAGTGAAGGACAGCAAACTGACAATTTCTGATTATACAGTGCAGTCTAGCAACAGCGTTTGTTCTGGTTTTGGTTTTGGGGGAGGAAGTTGGTAAGAAAATACTGTATTGGAAAAGAAACTGAGATTTGTCCACCGTTGTTTTCACATGAAAAGTTTTTTCTCTAAGTGGTACATTTGTGTTCTCCTTTCTTGCTGTGTCATGCATAGCTATTTTATATGATACAAACTGACATGAAACTATGACCCTATTTCCCCGAACTGTGACATCTTGTCAGCTGGACTCTGTTACCTGGGGAGAAGAACATGCAGTTCTTATAGAATATTTGCAATGACCCCTCCATGAGGAGAAGCAGCTGAAATTTCTCCATGCCAGCTAGTGTCATGAACATAGAGAAGGTATGTAGAAGTATTTTTTTTTTTCTTTTTTTTTGTATCTGCTTTGCAACTCCTATTTGGGCTTCTCTGAAGAGCTCAAGGAAGACAGAAGGTTTGTGCTCTCTGTCTCTGACACAGGTGCACAAGGAAAGATAAGGACTATTGCTACAGAAACATATTCCCAAGGCACTGGCACTTTTACTGTCTGGAGATGGTAAAACTTTTCTCCCCTTACACCATCAAAGCGGAAGCTTGCTCAAGTAACTAACTGATCCAGTTCTGGAAAACTGATCAGTCCCCTCACTCTAGTGATTTTCTTCTGGGAATCTTTACTTCTCTATGGATAGCTTCTACTGTGGTAGAGAGCGTGTAGGTGACTGCTGCCTCTGCAAATCTTCACCTCATGGCTTAACCTTACACCACACTGAGACCTTAATAAGGCTCTCACCTTTAATCAATCAGATTTCCTGTTCAGTGGAAGAGAAAAGCAATGCATACGTGTATACAGCTATGGATCTATTGGTTTTTTCATTATTGAACCTGGAGATTTTACTGGTTGACTGTATATTAATCAGAAATACATTTCATATTCATTATGCAGTACAGCAAGAAATGGATACTGGATTGGGAGAGCTAAAAAAAAAAAGCACAGAAGCACTAACAGCACCCTCCAGCAAAAGCATTTCAAATGTTTAAACCACAGTATTCCAGGAGGAGAGATTTCCGTTTCTATTATTGCTCAAAATGACTAAATATAGAAGCAAATGAAAAACCTTCCACAGAGGGATGCTAACACGAAGGACATCTTTTTCCCCTCACAGCTGTATGACCCTGCCTGAATGGGGGTTAAAGGGATATAAGTAAAAGCAGCATATAACCAATAATTCTTCAGTTTTCTTTGAGGTACAAAAGGCAAGTCTGAGAGGTGTGAAGGTGACTTGAGTGTGAAAACAAAATCATAATGAAATGTGAATAAAATGAAAATAAATGGACCATTCCCTAACCAGGGTTTACAGTATCATCTCCAGGCCAAGAGACAGCCTGAGCCATGGTCGCTGTAGGTACCTCTTCTTTAGCATCACTGACTGCTGCTGCTACTGCTGCTGCCCACAGAATCTCTTCACAGGTAGAAGCTGTCAGCTGAAGGTGCAATGAAATACACAGTTCACTAAAGCTTCTGCTGTAATTCTGGGTCTTTTCTGGTTTTTGTGGTGAGTGATTGAGCACTTCTGCACACACACCAATGTAAGCTTCATCCTAGATCTGCTTGGTTCAGTTGAAGTTCCAATATAACTTATACATATGAAGCTACAAAAATGATATATAAATATGGATAAAAACAGTATATTGCCAGCTTTGCCATGTAGTGGATTAGGCAGGTAACTAGACCATGCAACTGGAATGTTCTGCATACATTTCATTTACATAAAAATGCTTACCCATTTTCAATGTTCCATGCTTTGTCTTCCTTTACTAATATTATTTTAGCTGTTTTTTAAGAAAAAAAAGCTTCACTTAATATGTTCTTAAAATTTTCACATTAAACAAAGGGGAACTAATGACATTGTTTTTTCAGATATATTTTTTCACATACCTGCAAGGCTAGACATTACCACCTCAGTGATACTAAGCTTGAAAGGCATTTTTTTCATGAGAAGGCACTAGAACATACCCTGCAGAGCCAAATCTCCATACACTCGATGACTTACAATACCTGGACATACACCAAAGAAGAAAAAATTTGCCAGATCTACCTGTATTTTTTAATCTAAGTGAGACATCAGCATTATGTAGACCTTCTTGCAGGTATTTTATGACCTATGTAACAAACTTACATTGTCATGATGAGTATCAGGCTATCTGATGTGTTTGCTAAAGCATTAGTTCCTGGGGACATGGGAATATGAAAGCCTTTAGATTTGTAGTTTAAAACATCTGAAAATCTCCTCTTGCGGCTGCAAGAGAAACTTGGGAAAATGTGTGCCATGCAGGTTCAAAAATCAGAAAGAAAATAGAAAAGAACAAAAATATAAATTTAAGAAATCTAGAAAAAGAAAAGTTCAAGGTTGCTTTTTAGTTTCTGACTTCAGATTTCTTTATTGTTTAGAACTGTTGAGACAGAACTGTATTAGTGAATTTTGCTATAAGCAAAACACAGTAACACAGAAATCAATGTTAATGGTGCTTGAAATACAGTTTTTTCCATGATCTGCATATAATTCTGATAAATACCAGTGTTTAAGTCAATATGTAGTACAACCTTTTAAATTTTTTACCAGTAAAAATCATGATCTCTAGTGAAAAACCTATTCTGCTAATATCTCTTTAGCATTTTCACTACTTTTTGGCACCAAAAATGTCTTTTGTAAATTGGAGGACAACTTAGCAGTTATTTTAAACTCTTTATACTAGTTGACTTGCTAAATCAAGACAAATTGTAGTCAGCCTTGGACATGTTTATGAACTTGTCGAGATGACAACCTACAAACACATGAAACAACACAGGGTACCTGCCTTTGACTGTGGAGGAATATCTTAAATACCTCTGGCTGCCTGGACCCAGCTGCTGGGAACAAGCATAAACAGAGACGTGAATGTGATGTGAGTTGCTAACTGCTGCCTGCCATTTTACCTAAATCACTGCTCCCTTTTGCAGGATGTTTCAAAGGGGGTAAAATGGTCCAGGTGCAACCACAAGAACTTGCGGGGCTGAAGCATGCCATGCTTTGCTAAATGCTATAGACTCCCTCTACAAGTACTTAAATTACATGATCATCACGGGCTCTTGAAAACATTGCATAGTCTATATATAAAGATTGCACTTAAGAGTGAGGGGACAAACTGTTCTCTCTGTCAGTCGTGTCATAGCCATTTATATAAACGATACATTTTGGCCTTTGCCATATCTTTGAATATTTTATTATTTATAGCCAGTATTTTAAAGTCACCTTCTTCTCCTCCTCCAGCCACAAGAAAATGAATGCTGGTACATTTTGATCTCATTTACATTCCACAGAGCTAGAATGACTCCGCTAACTCTGTATCCACTGATTATTTTACAAAATACCAATTCCTACATTCCAAACAACTTTCCAACCAACTTAATGGGATATTTCTCCCTCTTGTAACTACAGCATTAACTTAAGTCATGATAATATGTGACATGCAGTCTCTATTTTCTGGGCCATGCGTTGAACTTACTTCAGAGATCAGTCTGCATAATAAACTGAGTAGTACGCGCAATTTCTATTATGTGTGTAAATATTGGCTTAAACATCTTTTTATTTTTTCTCAGCAGCAGTTTGCAGTATGCAGATGGACACTGATCAGCTTTCATTTGGTAGTCATATCGAAGATACAGGTGGAGTCATGCTTGGAGGGCTGTACAATTACAAAATCAGCAGTTGCACATGTTGCATGCTCTTCTGCTTAAGGTCAGGGATAACTCTTCTTGCAGTGTATTGCATATGATAAATTGTCCAAGATTGTGGACAACTTGTTTTCCATAATATTCTGATGCGTGGCTGGGATATTCACAATTCAGTGTCATGGGCTTTATTCTCTCTGCAACAAAAAAGAATCAGAAAATCTGTGCTAAACATTTCTGTTAATACTGCAGTAAACTGGTGGGTTAGCAGATGTTTTATACTGCTTTTGGATTCCCTTTTCACAGAATCACAGAATCACAGAATTGTCTAGGTTGGAAAAGACCTTGAAGATCATCTAGCTCAACCATCAACCCAACACTGACAGTTCCCAACTACACCATATCCCTCAGCGCTATGTCGACCCGACTCCAGGGATGGAGACTCCACCACTGCCCTGGGCAGCCCATTCCAACGCCTAACAACCTGTTCTGTAAAGAAATGCTTCATAATATCTAGTCTAAACCTTCCCTGGTGCAACTTGAGGCCATTAACTCTTCTCCTATCACCTGTTAGTTCATTAAAGAGGCTCATCCCCAGCTTTCTGCACCCTCCTTTCAGGTAGTTGTAGAGGCCGATGAGGTCTTCCCTCAGCCTCCTCTTCTCCAGACTAAACAACCCCAGTTCCCTCAGCTGCTCCTCATACGACATGTGCTCCAGACCCTTCACCAGCTTCATTACCCTTCTCTGGACACGCTCGAGTCATTCAATGTCCTTTTTGTAGTGAGGGGCCCAAAACTGAACACAGTCATCGAGGTGCGGCCTCACCAGTGCCGAGTACAGGGGTAAGATCCCTTCCCTGTCCCTGCTGGCCACGCTATTTCTGACACAAGCCAGGATACCATTGGTCTTCTTGGCCACCTGGGCACACTGCTGGCTCATGTTCAGCCGGCTGTCAATCAACACCCCCAACACCCTTTTCACTGCTTTTCTGTGAGTAGGTCATACTGGCTAATGTAGCTACTTATGTTAAGTTCACTGCCACCAGCTGCAGAGGCATTTGTTTCTTTTGTTCCTTTTCCCTTTTTTGTAAACAGGTGATTTAGGGTCAGAATTGGAAAACAGTAGATTATTTATAGGTCTTTTATCATGATAATGCTCTAATTACCTGATCTCTTGATCCTTGTTTTTCATTATTGCAGTGTGACAAACTAGATTTAAAAAAAAAAAAAAAAAAAAAAAATTGTAGTTTCTCATAGTTCTTAAAGCTGAAGCTCCAGATTAATACCCATGAAAGTATTCAGACAAGTGTGTGCAAACTTTTCTTCCTTTGAGATGAGTTTGCACATCAGTAACATAGGTAGTTAGGTGTTTGCCAGTGGAGGATGAGCCCTGCAATTGCAGTACTCATTCTGGACTTTTTCAGAAACAGATCTTGTCACCTTATCAGTATATTTGAGTATGGGTTTGGACTGATCCAAAGAAGCAGAAGAATTTCAGTATAGCAATGTGACAGGATATGCATAGAGTTTATTCAGTCTGTGTACCAGGGAAACAACCTTTCATCTTAAAACAGGCAACTTTGTGATGTTGACACTGATGTAAAAGTATAATATGAATTAAAGGAGAAATTCTTAAGTTTTGTTGTAATATCATATAGTGTTCTGAAAAGTACTGAGTGCCTTTAACTTCCATTGTCTCCATATGAGATGCAAACTTGTATTTAATGGTGACACTGTCTTCAGTGTAAAGTAAGAGCTGATACTTCCAGAAAGATTTACATATTTTTGTCTATTTTGGATTACTGCTTTATTTATTTTGCGAACATAAGAGCTATTAGTGAGTTATGCAAATCATCCAGTGTAGGTGTCAGTAAAACTGTTTTCCATGTCAGTGCTGGAATGAGCATTTAACAGAGAAATGCTAGCAAAACCCCAGAAAATGCATCTTGCTTCCCCAGTAACTGTTTTCCCCACTAATGAATATTGCAAATCATTTATGTTTTAAAATATTTGATTTTATGATGTTTTTTGTCAGGCTGGGTGGTAAAGCCACCATATTATGGTGAGAACCTCAAGCAGTGCTGGGAATGACAGATGTGTGGAAATGGCTGGGAGAGGGCTGCCAGAAACTCATGAAAAAATATCAGCCAGGCTCCCGTGTGTGTGTGTCTGACTTAGCTTCCCCAAAGCGTGTTGGTTGTTGTACTGATGAGTTGTATGTCCCCATTCAGAGAAAGGAGGAAAAAATAAAAATAAAATAAATTAATTATATGAATATGAATGCTGTGGTAGAAGGGATTATTCTGTGTGTCCTCTTTGTGTCAAACCTTTTTCGGTCTGTCACAGTATCATATGTGGAAGAGATGAATTTTTAAATCACATCCTGTTGTCTCAAAAACTGGGGCATATGCTGTTGTCCTACTTCAATGTAATAACCTATTTCATCATTGAAGAAGTTTCTTTTCCCATAATTGCGATGTTTTCTTCAAGGCCTAGCCTAAGTCAAAGAGATTTTGCTGAAGGGTTTGCCAAAATATAATAAAAATTAGTGTTCAACTTGTTGTATAGGGTTTAAAGGGAAAAGCAAATCAACAATAAAATTGATATTATTTCAAAAATATTCTTTACCTTTGAGTTTGTTAACAAACCTCGTTTGATACAATCATAACCGTAGTATTGACCACACTACTCAACCCTTTCAACAATTCTGAAAATATAAATCCTTCAGTAAAAAACTGATTTTGAGGAACTAATTTAAAAATAAGTACTTCATAATTATTTTCTAACATTACATTACCAAAAAAATTAAGCTTTAAATAAGATTCATATTGGCACAGTATTTTTTTTCTTTTGAGCAACGACATTGTTTGCCTGGAGATAATTCATGACAAAGGCAAGGTCCTCAAAGTTCAGAGTACTAATTCAGATTTGCCTTTTGACTGTGCTTCTGCCACTCTTACTTTTTTCTACTAAGAAGAAAGTGGTTTTTGTTGCTGACTTATGGGCAATATGTTCTTTTATTTATTTAAAATTTTATACTAAGATCCCAAGTTACCGTGCTTCAAGGTTGTTTTCCTGTTTTTAAAATGGAACTGCCTATCATTTTCACTCAAAAAGGAGAGGTGGCACTAAAAGAGGAATTTCAAAGCTATTAAGACAATAAGGAAATAAATGAGTCCAGAGCTCACTGAGTTCCTGTCACTGACTCTAGTTTTGAGAGGCATACATTACACAAACGTGCCATAACATTTCCAAAAAATGTTTTTATTAATTCTATAGAGATACTACAGTTGTTTTATATTCTTTTTTAAATTTCTGTGGTTAGGTCATAAATGAAAAGTGTCAAAGTAAAAATACAAGTAACAGGGGTTTTTTTAAAAGCTTGGTCTAATGTGTTGTAAAAACCAACCCTGCTCAACGTCTCCTTTTTGCTCAGGGTCTCCTCTCTCTCTTCTTGTCCCTTGCAGATTCTCTGGCCTTCTTCTGCCAACCATTTGTGTTCAGCTGTCTTTGGATGGTGCTGGGCTGTCAAAGAGACATCTCTGTAATTGCACAGTAGCCTGGCAAAAGACAGGTTATTACAGAAGCAAGGAAAAGAGTTTAAAGCTACTTTGAAGTTTTCTTCCCAAAATCATTAGTTTCTGTACTGGAAGGGGGAAGCAGGACTTTTTCTCTTCTGTGAAAATCATGAACACTTCTTTTACTCATGGTCATCATCAGCAACAACAAAATTCAAAAGCTTTGGAAAAAAAAGTGACTGAGATATTTGAATTTTAGACAAGTTCTAATATGATTATGGTGGTCTGGAGAAACTATTTTAAATTCTCTTCAAGAGTCTGTGTTTTCCATACATGACCATTTTATATTTCCACCTCAGGTTAATATTGAAAGGAACATTTGTTCCAGATTGCCTTTCCATCCAGGAGTTCTCTGGAACAACATAAAGACTGTCTGTACCCATTGAGCTTGGGATCACATTAATAATCATTATGATGTAAGTGGGGTTTAGGATGTACCCTTATATCCTTTTCTTGAGAAGGTTTTCTGTGAGAAAACTTGCTGCTAGCAGGTTGTGTGTATGTCCACAGTAAAAATCAAGTAGAATACCCAATAAACCGTAAACTCCAATTTGTCCATAACGTTTTTCCTTCTCTCCTGCTTCATTAACCACATACTACATTGTGTGTAAACATTAACCTGTGACAGTGGCTGCTCTTATGCCTTTTAGCTGGCAGGGCTCTTTCCCCCAGTGTGCTGCTACACAGGCAGGAGGTACTTTTGGTTCTGACATGCACTTCAAGTTCTGCTGTGGTAGGGTTGGTGCTGGCATATGCGCTGCTGCCATCCCTGCTTAGTGCAAAAGGGAAATAACTCAGGCAAAACTTTATCAAGGTAATCCTCAGTCAAGTTTTGGTGGGGATAGACCTCACTGTCCCCAGTGTTAGGGCTACCCTAGACCTGTAAACTTGGGCCTTCCTTAGACATGATGAGCCTATGCACACTGCTGGAGATGCAGAAGAAATAGATGTTGTACTGGAGTTACAAGGGTCAGGGTCTCTGTGTAAGAGGGTGATGGGCCAGAAGGTGTGCAGAGGAAATGTGCAAGGAAGGCTAAAAGAAGCGCCAGTGTTATAACCTGCAAAAGCAAAGTGGGAACTTAATAGGCAGAAGTCAAATGGACTGGGTTCCAATACAGCTGCATGGGGAGTGTCTAGCTGAAGAAGAGTTCTGGCAAGACTGTGATAATAAGATTAATACTGGTATTTGTCTATGAATAGAAAAGGAAGCATGTGCTTCTAATTGTTTCACATAATGCATTCAAAACATATGCTTGATAACCATGGAGAACATTTAATGGAGTGTTTACAGAACAATAAGTAGAACAATTAGAATAACAGATCGTTGTGTGTTGCTGGAACTGCTCCTATTTCCCCCATACCCCCTTTCCTTAGCTCTGTTCTTTTTTTCCCATTCTTAGTCTCTTTAGATTGTTACTCTTCTGGCAGTTTGGGCCAATTTTGGATTTCTCATCAATTATTCTATTCCCATTAACAATATATTTTGAATATGACTCTGTCTGATCCACAGATAAAAAAGTCCTGCTGAATTTGTGGGTTTGAGCTTGAGCTCAACCAAACCAACCCATTTTCCTCTCAACCACCCATCATTACGCTGTCTTTGAATAACCACAATGCAGAAGCCTCTAAATCAGCCAGTCTGACAGCAATAATCCCACACTTCTGTCTTCTTGCCTTTTTAACTTGACTTCTCTAACTTGTATTTTAGCAAGTACAGAAACAGAACAAAGTCGGATTGTCCCCAGACCAGTGTGAAGGAGCTTGGAGTATACCTGAATGCTGAATGCACAAAATAAGGACTTCAACGTTGGTGCCATCTGGGTGGCAAGAAGTTAGACATTGGATGTCACTGTGGATGTACTCTATTTCTGTCTTGATTACAGATTTCCATTTGTTTGACATAAGTTATGTTCTGTGACAACAGATATTTAATTAGACTTTGGCTCTGGGTTCATTCAACAGAAGTTTGTGAAGTTAAATTAATTAATAAAAAGACTGTGTTGATTTTTGGTGAGGTTTTTGGCCAATGATTTCTTCCGACAACTGAGAAGAGTAGCTTCATGTGAATTCACATCTTCAATGGATTATTTAACTGGATATTTTTTAATTATTTCTTTTTTTATTCCCCACTGCCCTCATCCTTGCCCTGGAATTCAGTAAAGTTTGAAATAAATACAAATTTTAAAATTGGTAAAAAAATATGCAGAATCTATCCAGTTTTGTTATACCTGTGGGCGACATGAAAACTCTAAAGTTCAAGTCTTATCTAGATTTGCCTGTAACGTTCCTCTTGATTGGAAAGATAGCAAAATTCTAGGTATATATGCATTAAGTGTAGCTACTTACCTTATACCATCTGCAGAAGTAGTATGTGTGTGGATTGGCTGTGCGTGTGTGTGTGTTGGTAAGGTGAAGCAAATCCAGCTAACATTCCCATACGCCTAGCTCAGACCTGATAAATCCCTAGTGTAAAAGAAGAGGTAAAAAACTGGAGAAAGAGATATAGGACTTACTGCGCATTAGTGTGGAGACTGAAACTGATGTAGGGTTCATGATTCATCTGTGACTGATGCTGTGGTATGAAAATGATTCTATGGCATTATCATAGGAGATCCCTGACACTATCGTCTCAAGGGTTTGGGGGTTTTTTGCTTGTTTTTGAGTGGCTTGTACTTTAGAAATATCAGTTCAGACATCTGGAGATTTAGGACAATCAGCAGCTTTCTATAAGGAGAGTTTCTCAAAATGGAAAAAACATCTTGATGTGCCCAAAAGTCTTCACTTCATATCTGGTGGCAGATGTTCTCTTTCTTTCTGTCTACCAAATGGTGTGATGAAGCAGGCAGGGAAAGGGAGGAGGGTTGGACAAGCAGCTCAAGACAGATGTTTTATAAGTTTTAAAATATTTAACTACTGAACAGAATTTAAAACATCCTGTTTATTTTTAGATTTTGTGCATTGTGTGTATTTGGGGAATATCTCCACATGATAGCATTAACAAGAACACTGTCTCGTTAAAATTGCCTCAAAGGGACCTTTTGAAGGAAAAGAAATTTTATCATGAATATTGTTTTTTGCATATTATGTGAAGCTATTCAATATTATATGTTTGAAATAAAATATTGCGTCTATTAGAAATACTAAATGTCTGTGTAGTATTCACAGTTAAATACATAGATGCCCTGTTATTTCCTTTTTGCTTTCTTGGTACATCAAAAAAAAATTGTTACATTGGCATATTAAAATCATATTGTAGTATATGACTTGGTTTTATCTGGGATGGAGCATATTAACTTTCTTGTAGTCCCTCAATTGACAAACACAGTCTTGGCTTTGCCATAGCAAAATTCTAACTGTAATCCACTGTATTTCACAGTTCTAAAGAGTATTCAAATAGTCTGAAAGATCAGATTAATTACAAATTACCTGGGTTTTTTTGTCTATACCAGCCTAGGACATCCATGAGGAGGGAGCTGCAGTAAGAAACCAGACTGCAGCAGTTCTAGAAGAACTTGAGTTACAACCCATGCATGACTGCTACGCCAAAGTGAAAACTTTAAGTTTTACTTTCTTCACCTTCCCAAAAGAGGAAATATGCTTAAAATTCAGGTCTACACTAGATTTGGGTAAACTGTGTGTGCAGGGTTGCTAAACATGAACATGGCATTCATATAGAAGTTTGTACACTGTGTTTTGCTTCATAAATAATGTGAATCTGGGCAAACCAAAGTTCAGCTATCAGAACTTAAGAAGTTGGAAAATGAAATTGTCACAGATTAGGTTAAAAGGATAACTCAGGTAATGCAAGTATTTTAATACAGACAAACATGAAATACAACTGACAGTTGTTTCCAGTGCAGTGCCGTTATGATAAGGTAAATAAATTATGGGAATATTTCATTACTCTTAAACCAAACATTACAAAAATCTAGGAAATATGTTGTAAGCTGATGAGAATGCATTTCTGAAGCACTTAACAAATTTATCCTTGCCTTTGACCTTATGTAATATGAATGCAGTACTTTTCAGAGCAATATAAATTTTGTTTGCAATTTCAGAGTGTAACAGTAAGGACACTTTTTTCCCACTTAGGTATTTTAATATTACTTATCCTGGCAGAGATAAGGTTCTCTGAGTGACTTAATTTTCACATTACCATACTTAGTGCAGTAAGATACTATAGTATTTCTGAATTTTCCAAGAACATAATTTTTACTGAAGTCATTGAAATATTACTGCAGTGGTTTCACAGTTGAGAAACCAGCAGCCACATTCACAGACTTAACTTGTGTTGAATGTACATCACATCTGGGAGTCTTCTCTTTTTTAATTAGTAAAATTTTCATACAGAATGAGTAAACAAGAAACCTAGAGAGAATGCTAACAGCTTATATTTCCAATAGCATGAAGCTATGTATAAATATGACATGATGCATCCACTTCCCTGATGGAGCAAATATTTGTAATTGTCAAGATGGTTGATATTGAAATAATAATCAGATTTTTTTGGATGCAGTTTCAGGGAGAAGTCATAATTACGTATGACAAATGCACTGGAATAGACTCTGCTGTCTATAAAAACTTCCACAAGTCATCTCAACAGGAGAGGCACATGCTAAGAGATTATTTCAGTTTGAAAAGGAAGACATTTTTCTTTGACCATTCACTATACATTTGACAATAAATGATGTGAGCTTTATTGTGGTATTTTTAGATATTCACATAATGATTTGAAATGTGGCTGTGCGAAAAGAAAGGTAGCCACACTAAACAGTTCCATCAGGCTTTTTACTGAGGGGTTTTTTGGTAAGACATACTAAGTGACAGTTAGTCAAGATTTTGCATCAGAATAACTATGCTTGTATGCAACTTCTTTATCTTGCACATTTTTGCTCTTTCATTCCATAAAATCTTATATACTCTAAGTGCCTCTTTATTTGAAATTTCCAGCAGACTGCTCATTTTCAATTCAAAACATAAACAAGTGCTGGCTGTTCACAAACCAGTACCATCTTCGCGTAAAATATTTCATTCACAAATGAAACCCTGACTTGGCAGATCAGATAAAAAACCTGAATACAACCTGCACCCAGATCTGCTCTCTGGTTGGAAACGGGTGTGTGGAAGACTTAGAATTCTGCTTTATTTGAAATGTCACTATTAATTCGTAGTCCATTTCTGATGGATTTTTCTCTGGCTTTTTCTCCATCACTAACCTCAGCAAGTGAAGAGAATTACATGGCTCGGGGTTTATGCATCCTGTTAGGTCTCCAGCCCTGCTGTTTCTTTCTCAAGCGCATGTAAGAAGCATGAGGAATTCAGCTGTGCATGAAGCAGCCCTCCAAGCCAAGTGGACCTGATGTACCACGTTTAGCTGCAGACAGGAGGGAATGCAGGGCTAACTGAAGAAAGCGTCAGTCAGACTCTCAAACCACAGAATGGAACAGGTGCATTTTCATGCTGCAAGTTAGTCCTGCTGCAAAAGCGATGCCTCTTGATGGACTGTTTTGTGCAGGAAAACAGCAATGGCATTTAGCCAGACCATAGCAGTTACAATTTACCCAGCAAGGATAGGTACTGCTGAGCAGCTGGTTGCAATCTGGCTTTTCTAAGTCTAACAGGACTTGAAAGTAGCTACCACATCAGTGTTGGGCTCCTCTATCTTCTGTTGCAGTTCAATTTATTTGGCAGTTATAGCAACCACTAGTTAGTTGTCCATCTATACATTCCCTCCTTTTTCTGTTATAGAATCACAAAATCACACAGCATGGTTGAGATTGGAAAGGACCTCTGGAGGTCATCTGTCCAACACCCCTGCTCAAGCAGAGACACTCAGAGCTGGTTGCCCAGTACCAGGTCCAGATGGTTTTTGAATATCTCCAAGGAAGGAGACTCCACAACCTCTCAGGGAAATCTGCACCACTGTTAAGTCACTCTCACAGTGAAAAAAGTAATGATGATCAGACAGACCCTCCTGTTTTTCAGGTTATGCCCATTGCCTCTTGACGTCAAGTGCTAAACATATTGCTGTAGCAAGTAGAAACAGAAATGTAACCTCTGTTACAACTATGATATATACAAAAAGGACAAAAAGGCCATCTACTAACTGAAAACTTTGTAGTCCAAGAAAATACTTCTGTGTTTTTGTTGTCAGTTGAAGGGGTCTTTACATGCACTTGTCCATGGGAGGTACTAGTGGTATGGTTTTGTGTTTCAAGAAACTTTTTCATCAAGCTTACTTTTTGACTCTGTCCAGTACAAAAAGAAGCAAAATGGGCTTGTTTTCTTATATATGGGAGAGGATCATACCTCTGCACATGCCACAAACTGCCTTTTTACCTTCTAGGCGGCATATCTTCAGTGCATGCAAATGGCCATTGCTACATTGACTTCTGTAGCACTGTATTGGTTCTCACCAGCCTGTCCCTAGGAGTTACAGACTGATGTCAAATACTCATTTGATATGTATGTGCCCATGTCATACACTTACAACACAGTGTTCCTTGTTTTCTGCCTCCACCTCTTTGCCTTAAGATTTCCAATAAAAAGCCCTCTTACTTTCCATTCCCCACCAGCAGTCACCAATATACAAAAGTGGGTTGTGGATTAGATGCAGCCTTGAGTAGAATTGGTTTAATATCAATTCCAAATTTACTTCTCCTTGTCTTTGTCTCCAAGGATGGCATCTGCAGAGGACAGGGGGATTTTTAATGCTGTATTTCAGGACCTTGGTTCTGCTTTGTTAACTCCAGAGAGGTGTGATATATATGACAAAGACTGAAAGCCATTAGAGCCCCATGTTCAGTTGACAGTACCATTTTACACAGTAGTTTATTGCCTGCATGTTATCTTTCGGGAGAGTAGGAAACATCATTGATTTTAACTCGACTTCTCTTTTGTTCACTTAGCAAATAGGCATTGTGAAAAAACTCTCAGCTTCACCCAAAAGCCTTTTCTTTAAATATCACAGATGATTTAGGCCCAAAATATAGCCCTTTGTGAAAAATTGATACAGAACCATAGCATATGACTGTTGAAGGAATTTTCCTAGACTTTACTAAAAACATTTAAGTTAAAAAATAAGCTGTTTTCTGACACTTGAAATCCCTGAGACAGCAGTATTTTACTGCTTCATAAGGACTGGTGAATGTAACTCACAAGTATCATTTTCATTGTCCTGAATCTGTCATCCTTCTCTCTGCTAAGTCTTTATGTCATTAAAAGTCCCATTCCTATCACAGCTGCAATCAGTGGAGCAATGCAGGGGCCAAAGTAACTCATAGCTAAGACATAGATGGAACAACTGAATTCCAAAATAACGGGGCAAAAAAGCTTTCCTAATTTGAACTAGACTTGATATTTTTTAAGCTTTCTTTTTATTTTGGAAATGTGTATTAGCCACAAGCAAGATGTTCAGTGACAGTGATCTTACAAACAGCTCACAGCACTGAGAGGAGTGTGACCAGTGTTTTCATTTTTGTGGAGTTCTGACTGTACTGTGATATGGCTCTACCAAAACACAGACACACTGAAAATGCTAGATGGGTTTCCATTGTCCTTGGCTGTTATCTTGTCTCTTGGCCATAAATCTATGTTAGAAAAATGATGAAAGACTCAAAAGAGGATTCAGCCTCGACTGTTAGTGGTGGGTCTAAGCTGTGCCTGCTGATGTAAAGGTGAATGGTGTCAAAACACTTCCCATTTCCTCTCTGTCATGGGTTTTAACTGTGTATACTTTCAGTATGTGTTAATTAGGAGCTGCTCAAAAAGCATAGTGTGAGGGCTGGCGAAGGCTTATCCCTTTACTTTAAAAGAAATTAGGAATAAAGCACCATGAAACAGGCTCTTTAAAATGTTTAGCTAGACACCAGCACTCTGTCCAGTGACAGACACTGAATAAGCCTCTGTGAGTAGCATTGCCAGTAATATTAGGTCTAACCTGCAGAACCTCGTCTCTCCTAGCACTAGGTGTCTCTTGAGGAGGCCTCCCCCATCACTCTGCACCATGCCAAATGGGGTGGTAACCTCCACTTTGGGCAGCTGCTCACTTGGGCTGCAACCACAGAGAAATTTTGAAAACTGAGTAGGTAATTTAGTCGGAGTAGGTAAAATGTACTGAAAAAAAATCAGGAGAACAAGTATAATGAAGATTGATTGGTTAATACAATTAAGTGTGGCCATTTTGTCCATTTGTTTGGTGTCCTTAGGCTGTGATAATTCTACAGTTTGTGTAGCTGTTTTACTACTTAATGCAAGATCATTTTAAAGAATGGATTGATCTATTGATATTTATAGCAAAGTAAGCATTAAAATACTCTGCTTGACTAGCTAAAGTATTTCTATCTCGCTGGAGTTCTCTGAATACGTTGATAAGTAAAATGAAACTGATTATAATTTCCCTCTGAGGTCTTCTCTAACCACTGGGCTCCATCCTGCTTTTTTCACTTGCTTTGTGAGCCTAGTCCTTTCTCATTTGCTTTTCTTCCAAGTATCAGACTGAAATGTTTCACAAAATCATAGCTTTCAAAGTACTCTGCATTAGCTGAATGCAGCAGGCATGTAAGCACTTACGCCAGTGACACTAACTCCATCTTCTTTAACAAAGAGAAATAGCAACTAAGCATAAAATCTATGAAATCAGGCTTTATGTGGTGTCTAGGCTTCAGACAAGATATCTTGCCCCTATTAAAAGAGTTTAAAGGTGGAGGACACTCTTTTCCTTCAGTATTTTCTTCCAGTGGTTAACCACCTTCATTGCCAGGATGTGCAATTTCTCTTTTGAAATTGTTTAACTGAGATTTCAAGTTGCTGGTTCTTCTGTAATTGGCAGACTCTCTGAGTGATAACTTCATAAGACCTATCATCTCTGAATTTGCCTTTGAGCCAAACAGAATGAAATGCATTAAAGCCCTCTTTACACAGTCTCTTTCCTCAGCACAGAAGTCTTTTGGCCTTCAAAATTGTTGTTTAATAGCCTTTCTAAAGTATGCTTAAAATTAAAATGTATTCAAAAAGGAAGTTCAAGTATCATTCTTGCCAGTGCTGTGTGCTGTTATGAAAGAACCACCCTCTCCAGCTTGCTGTTCTCTCTTGAACCGTGCAAGGTTCATGTTAGTCTTCTCAACCTGATCATCACCCTGCAAACTGTTTTTGAGGTTTTTTTGTCTTCTGTGATTCCTGCATCTTTTATACAGTAGATCATCTATATAACAATATGTAAAGGAGCATTTGCTAACCTCTCAGAAGGAGAGGCTTAGATGAAGTTTTTGATGAGAAAGGGAAGAAAAATAAGAAAGAATTGAAGTGCTGTAATTATGTGTAACTGTCTCACAGGCAGGTTATTGGGTACTTGTGACATAGTGGTATGGTGGGGGCAGGGTAACTCCATGAAATCTCCTAAGTGTTTAAATTTATTCATTCTTTGAAAGACAAATTGGTTCCTCAACAAATTCTAGTGAAGATGTATTTGGTGAGTCTTTGGAAGAGTTATTCAGCCACTCAGGAAAGAAAAAGAGAAACAATAGATCTTTGAGATGGAAGAAGCCAGTTTTAGTGATCTACTCTGTTCAACATGTTATTTCCTAACACTGTAAGACTGATCCCTTCAGTGCATTTTTCTGGGTTGTGTGTGTGTGTGTGTGGTTTGTTCAGGGGATTTGTCCAAACATTGAGTGTTGGTATGAATTAGACTTACTTTGTTCTTCATATTTCGTATGAAAACACCCGGAGAACCATGTGTTCAGGAAGTTCTAAATTGTGGTACTGTTATAAAGTTTCAGGTTCTAGAAATATGTTAGAAGGCTTTTTGGTCGGTGATGTAGAGTGAGAAAAGTTGATTGTTCTGTAGACAGAATGCATGAGTAAAAGCCGTTTGCACTGACAAGCCAGATTTTCTGAGCATTAGGAGTGAAACTTGTAGAGATTCTCCAGATAAATTTGCCCCTTTCTTTACTTTATAGATGTGGAGCCCAGTTTTTCTGTAAAAGTTCCATATGGAGGGTAGGCTCAGGCCTCTTACAGCTACCAAGAAACCAGGATGCCTCAGCAGCCCTGATTAGTTCTTTCCACTCACAGAATATGGTGGTTGTTTTCAACAGGAGGAATCACCTGAGGATCTCATCCACGTGGTATCACTGC
The DNA here is from genome assembly GCF_031877795.1 of Strix aluco. Classification (NCBI taxonomy): domain Eukaryota; kingdom Metazoa; phylum Chordata; class Aves; order Strigiformes; family Strigidae; genus Strix; species Strix aluco. The sequence goes on from NC_133933.1 coordinate 19,633,010, forward strand.
ACAGGTGTCACTGTGAACAATATTGTTACAATACCAATTTTTTATGGGTAAAGAACACAATTTTCTGTGTTTTACCTATTTCTAGTCTGTTTAAAACCCAGAAACTTAAATTCAGAAGATGCAGCTTTCATGACTGTATTTTTTCATCCATTTTATTGTTAAACTTCTTACTGTTTAAACTTCCTTACTGTTCAAAGAACTAACCAATCTCAAACTGTTTTGTAAGCTTGAATATTAGTGGATGGACTGTTGTAGATAAGGAATTCTTAGTGCTATCTAACTGGGATGTTGATACCATGGGATCGTTTTGCTCTCCCTACCAAAAAAGCATGGATTTTTTCTCACACTGTTGCTGCTTTTTTTTTCCCCTTTTTCTTCAAGTTCTTTAATTCGCTGACAATTTAACTGATCAGTGTGACAAAAAATCACTTTTAGTTTAGCCACTGACTCTTACAAATGCTATAGGCTGAAGAAAAACATCTTTTCAATGGCTTCTTGAAAACTGAGATTAAAAGCAATCAAAGAATACAGATATTTCTTGACTTGGGGATATGTTTGAACACATGGAGTAAAAAAAGCTCATGAAAATCTAGTTAGGCAGTTTAGTTTCCACGAACCCCTCAAAAGCACTATAAATGAAACTGATATATTTGAATTCTGGAAGTTTCTTTGAAATTTGTTTCAGAAAATTGATATGTTTTCAACCCCACAAGTCTCCGCAATGTAGTATTTTTAGCTGTCAATATTCTTGCACATTCTTATTTCCTGTCAACACCATGAATCTGTCAACTGTCATGAATCAAGGGCGTGCACTGGTGATGATCAGAACAGCTCAGTCAGAAAAGCCCCTGTGTTACAGGGCTGCCCCTGGGCAGCTATCACTTGAGAACATGGGGATTAATGGTGGAAGGTTTATTGTTTCAATGACTGGTGGAAGAAAAATAAAGTGGTAATTAAAAAACCAAAAAGGTATCTTATCCTTTGGTAAATGCACTTGTTTCTTTTACAGGTGTAGAATGGCATAATAGTTAAAGGTAGACAGAAAGATTAAAAGTAGATATGCAGATGACTTTATAGGCTGTCTTTTCAAGTCTTCTTGCATGGTAACAGTAGTAAACTGGTGTAGGCTTACTGGCACTAACACACAATAACTGCAACCAGGTTAAGAATATGCATTCTTTTTTTTTTTTTTTTTTCAAGAAATGTAGTTTTTTAGATTCCTCCTACCGAAAGAATTACATATATATTTAATCAAAATCAAAACTCTTTTCATTGTCCTGAACTCAGAGCACTGTATTGCAAATCAGCTCAAATTAATCTGGTATGTCCACTGTCTCTCTGCTTCTGCCTACCTCTTTTCTTTAGACAGTAAATTAGGTTGCTCTTAGTGCCTTGTGCTGGAAGGATATTCCCCTGACAGTGCGGTACATGATACCACACAGGTAAGCAAGGTCATCATGAAGGGTGTATCTGACTGGTTACCCATCAAGGAAAGCATGTGGAAGTTGCCCAAATTCCTGAGGCGACCTGTACACAGTGTCAAGCTGACCCAAAACTGAGTCTTTTGATGCAGAAGGGTAACAGCAACTTAATCTGAATTAGAAGAATGTCATATGAAATGGAGCTATTATTTCTGATTTGGTTCTCTTATTGGAGTGTCATGGTTTGAGCTCAGAGTGCAGCTAAGCACCACACAGCTGCTCACTCCTCCCTTACCCCCCAGTGCTGGGAAGAAGAAAATAAAGCAAAAGGCTTGGGAATCAAGATAAGGACAGGGAGGAATGATTGACCCATTACAATCATGGACCAAAGACAGACTTGTTAGGGGAAGAAAAAAGAACATAGATTTAGGACAGACACTAACAACAATGACACTTAACAGTCAGAGTAGGACAGTGAGGAGCACTACCACATCTTAAGAACATCTTCCCCCTACCCTTCTGTTCTTCCCAGGCTCAGCTTTGCTCCTGATATCTCTACCTCCCTTCCCCGCAGTGCAGGGGGCAGAGAACAAGGGGGTGCAGTCAGTCCTGCCACTTCTTCCTCCTCAGGGTGGGGGGAACTGCTGGCATTCTTCTCCTGCTCTAGTGTGGTTCCCCTCTCACAGAAGACAGTCTTCCACAGACTTTCTCCAACATGAGACCATCCCACAGGTTGAAGCGTTTCCCTAACTGCTCCGGCGTGGGTCACCCCTGCGTGTTGTAATCCTCCCAGTGCCAAACCACAACAGCCATGGTTTCTTCTTCCCTCAGAGTCCCAACCTCCTTCAGGTTCAGTCACCTGCTTTGGCATGGAGTCCTCCATGGGCTGCAGGTGGGCATCTGCTCCACCGGTGACCTCTGTGGGCTTCAGGGGGATGACCCTGTCCTCTCACCATGGGATACAGGGGGGCTCTGCACCGACACACATCCCCTGCTTCCTTCTTTTTTCTTCCACTGACATCGGTGTTCACACAGATGTTGCAACTCTTCCTCACAACTCCAACTCTTCCTCCTAGATTCCCTTCTGAGATACATTATCACAGAGGCACAGCCACTGTCACTAATTGTCTCAGCCTTGGCCAAAGGCAGGTCCAACTTGGAGCCAGGGGAGCTTTGAGAAGCTTCTCACAGGGGCAACCACTGTAGCCAACCCCCCTACTACCAAAAACCTCTGCCACAGACACAAACCCAGGACACTGAGCTGCAAGTTGATATTTTGATCTTGCCTTTGTCCCTTTTTCAGAGAAAACTCTCAAGGCAAAGTTCATCTCCTTCAAATTTTGTTCATTCTCCCCTGCCTTTCTTCTCCTGCATACAGGATAATATAATAGATGTGTAAGACTGAGTCTGCCCCCACTAGAAAAATCTGCTTTTTATGCATTTTTTTCTTCACTGGACAGACACTATTGCTGCAGTACAGAACCAATTTCATCCTTGTCAGGTAAAAGAATTTACTGCTCCATTAAAAGTAGCCCAATGTAGAGCTTCCAAATAAAACATGTAAATTACAATGCCATCCTTACCCTTAGGCTTTAGGCCAATGCCTCTGTCCACCTTGGAAAATAGACTTCCTTCCTGATGGTTGTCCTGTTTTTTCAGTGTCCTAAAATAGTTACAGGATGCTATTGCTCTCAACAAAGCTTATTTCTTTAATGTCAGTGCTAGCCAGCTTGGCTTTGGGATCTTCAAAAAGATTTTTGTAATCAATCTCCCTGTTTAGAGGGACAGGCATTGTAGGCACATCACAATTAAAGGATTTTACCTATTATTACTAGTCATCTTTTTTTTTCTATATAATTCCAGCAAAAGTCTGAATTGCAGAAATCAATATTTTTGATCTTAATACTGTCAGAAAAGAAGCAGAATTCTGTGAAGAGGTTGTTGAGGTTGCTCATAAACTATATGGAAATTAATATAATGTAAATTCAGCTTTGTAAAAGCTAAAGAAATTAAACATAAAAAAGCTATTAAAAGCATATTATAATAATATACAGTAGTCTTAATAGATTTTATGTTACTCTCTTTTCCTCTTCACTTCATCTATATTATTCAGTGGAGAGGATGGTTGTTATGTGGAGTTGAATCAAAGAGTATATTATTTCCAATAACTTTTTACATTGTTGTAGGACCAATGTAGTAAATACGCCAGACTTTCACACAGGGACGTTAACATAATATGATGTTGCCCAAGATAGTTGGCTGTAAGCCTTGTACAATGTTCCTATATGATCCTGAGCAAGTCACTCAACATTTTTTGTATGGGATCGCTAAGAACAGGATTTAGTTGCCTAAAGATAAGCAGTACCTAATCCAGATACTTCCAGGAGAGACATGGAACATGTCAGGAGTGACTATGCAGATCTGGGGCTGAGGGTGCAAGCCATGGGCAGTTTCTCCTTAATCCTGCTGGTGAAGGGACAAGACTTAGGAAGGAGCAGACAGATCCTGTTGGCTTCACTACTGGTGGTGTTGTTAAGGATTTGACTTTCAGGATCAAGGAACCCTTTTTAAATATCAAGAACTGATGGGGAGAGGTAGGATCCACCTAACAAAGCGAAGCAAAAACATCTTTGCCAAGAGGCTAGCCAATCTGCTGAGGGCAGCTTTTAACTAGGACTGTTGAGGGAGGGAGCTTACTACGGTGAAAGCGATTATTGCCCTCTACTCAGCACTCATCAGACCATACTTAGAATATTGGTCCAGTGTACTTCCACCACCCTTCCCTCCCCAATACAGGAAATAACTATTTTGTTTCATGACTTGGACTGGAGAGAGTGCAAGGGAAGCCACCAAGGTGGCCAGGCCCTGGGAGGAGAGGCTCCTGGTCCGGAGCTTGTTCATGCTGGGAAACAGGTGTATTGGGGTCTCAGCAGCAGCCTCTAGCTCAAGAGGTGGAGCTAGGCTCTTTGTAGCATTGAGAGATGACAAGAAATAATGTGCATAAATTGAAACAGGAGAGGTTCAGACCAGATCTAAGGAAAAACTTTTTCACCCTGAAGGCAATCAGGGTTTCCCAGAGAGGTGCCATTTCCATCTATGGTGGTTTTCAAACCACAACTGGATAAAGCCTTGAGCAACCTGGTCTGATGACAGACCTGACCCTGCTCTGAGCTGGAGGAGAGATCAGAGAGTATTCCTTGCAATCTGAATTATTCCATTATTGTGTGATCCTATCTTGAGGCAACTCAATTTTGCCATGACAAAGCTGTCTGGCTTATTTTATGTGAGGCTAGATGGACACATGGTCCTGAATTGCAGATGTAATAAGGATTCATGACAGAAAATAAAGTCAGTTTTATCTATGCCAATAATGAATAAAAACTGTATTTTCTCTTAAATGTAAAATTTTAATTTTTTTCCACATCCAGGCCTTATAAATGTTGGGTTAGTTCCATTTTCCAAACGAATGTAGTATCTCTGTGCTTCACTGTTTTTATAAAGTGGTTAGTGAACATCTTCATGCAGGTGTTGCAAAATAAATGTGTATTTATGAACTGGTCACAGCAACTAATGTAGTAGAAAATCCTTGAGGAAATTAATAATTCTGTAACAGGATTTTAATCATGTAAAGCAAAGAAGGCATAGGATTACATATTTAATAAGGGAGATAAAACCTAGAGGTGGGGATCTGCTCATTAAGTGAGCATACTTTGTCCTGTGAGTTGATTTGAGTCCTGTGAAAGAAATAGCAGGTGAGCACATAATTAAAAGTGAATGTCCATGTGTACTGTGCACAGGGAATGGGTACACACAAAGTACAAGGATTGAAAAATGAATTGACAAATTCTGCTGTTGTATTTCTTACCTTTTTAAGGCTTCACTACCAATCTTAATGCTTCATGATGTAAAAGCTTTCTTTTTTCCCCTATATCTTTTAATTAAGTCTTTGGTCAACAAGTGTATCATACCAATGCTCAAAGGAGAAGCAAAATAGAACCATCAGATAAATTTCACATACAAGTTAAAATTGTTTGGATGGAGTTAAAGCTTGTGCAAAATTATTGATCTGGCACATACATATTTGCTTGTATATGCTCCAGTTTGTGTCCAGTATTCACGAATAAAGTTACTTCATCAGAACAACCAGGTTGCAAAATGCTGTCACAGATGTTGTCAACTTTTCTTATACTGAAATTTCTGTCCTTGGTGGCCCCTTTCAGGTTGCAGTACAGGACAATGCAGTCTAACTACAATGCAGCTGTAGCCACTGGCACTGTGAGGTCTCAATGTACTGAATGACTTTATTTTTCACATAGTGTGAAATTTGATAGAAGAGTTTATACATTTCTTTAGGAGGAAAAAAAAAAAAGGTTTTATATATGAAATTGTAAATCACCAGTATTTACTTTAAATTTTAATGAAATCCGATATGGTACAGATTGCATGAAGCACTTTAAACCACTTCTTTGTACATCTGGAAAAGTGTAAACAAATAGGTCTTTACTCTGTCTCTGTATTTTAGTTATTTAATACAGTTTTCATAGTAAAATTTTATAAAGGAAAATAAACTTATTTTGGAATATGATGGCAAAGCCTCAAAACATAGCTTTACAAGTCAGACCAGAGGGGGATTGTTTATGTATAAACTGAGTAAAAAGAACATACAAATGAATTATTGCTGATAGGCAAATGGCTCAGCTTGTAAAAAGGTAAAAGCAGAACTGTTCTCACTGCAAAGTACTGTAGGAATATTTGCAGGCAAACAACATGTGCTTTATGCCTTTGTTAGAGTAGATAATGACCTTATAGTGGCAATGAATCTCCTGATAAGACAGGCTTAAACAGTTGAGCATGTCCTAGTTTATATTAGAAATGGGTTCAGGGCTCTATTGCTTTGAACCTGTGACTCATTTCCAATGAAAATGTTTCGAACTGTTGTACATAGTCCTTGCCATTGGTCTCCTGTGCTTTCACTACTGGTCAAAATGTCATTGCCCTTTAGACATTGTCCAGGTTGAGCTGGTCAGAAGCAGAAAGGATTTGGAAGGAAAATAAATATATGAAGCAGTTTACATTTCACAGGCTTTGAAACTGATCTGTCCTTTTCCCAGGCTTCATGAAATTTGATATTTATACCATTTAAAGTAAACTAGTAATATTTTTTAGGCAAAGGAGAAGAGTCATACAGGGTGTTATCTAGTAAGTGAACTTTCAAAAGTTTTTATTTCAATACTGATAAAAAGAAGTTGCAAAATGCTGCAAAAGACTGATTATGTTCTACTTTTCCAAGTTTCTATATACCATTTACATGCAGAGAGTCTCTTCCTATGTAACCTGTAATGATGAAATGACTGGCCTACTTGGTGAAGGGAGAGCAATGGATATTGCCTACCTGGAATTTAGGAAGGTTTTCGATGCTGTCGCCCATAAGATCTTCACAGAGCAGCTGATGAACTATGGGCTGGTTGAGCAGACAGCGATGTGGACTGAGAACTGGCTGAATGGCCGGGACCAGAATGTGGTGATCAGTGGCACAAAGTCTAATTGGAGACTGGTAATTAGCTGTGTACCCCAGGGATCAAGACTGAGTCTGATCCTGTTCAACATCTTCCTTAATGATCTGGATGGTGGGACAGAGTGTACTCTCAGCAAGCTTTCAGAGGCGCAAAACTGGGAGGATTGGCTCTTACACCAGAGGGTCATGCTGCCACCCAGAGGGACATTAACAGCCTGAAGAAATGGGCTGAGAGGAACCACACAAAGTTCAACAAAAAGTGCAAAGTCTTGCACCTAGGAAGGAATAACACCTTGCACGTATTTATGCTGGGGACCACCCAACTGAAAAGAAACTTGGCAGAAAGAGGCTTGAGGGTCCTGGTGGACACCAAGCTGAAGATAAGATGAGGTGCCCTTGCTGGAAAGAAGACTAACTGTATCCAGGGCTGCATTATGAGTGTTGCCGGCAGGTGAAGGGACGTGATCCTTCCCCTCTACTCAGTACTGGAGAGGCCACACCTGGAGTACTGTGTTCAGTTCTGGGCGCCGCAGTACAAGAGAGACATAGATATACTGGAGAGAGTCCAATGAAGGATCTTTCCTAGAGGAAAGGCTGAGAGAGCTTGGACCATTTAACCTAGAGAATAGAACTCTCAGGGGGGATCTTATTAATGCATATAAATACCCAAAAGGAGGGTGCATAGAGGACAGAGACAGGCTCTTTTCAACTGTATCCAGTGACAGGACCAGAGGCAATGGGCACAAACAGAAACACTGGAGGTATTCTCTGAACATCAAGAAACAATTTTATTGTGAGGGTGACTGCACAGGCTGCCCAGGCTGCCCAGAGGTGTTGTGGAGTCTCCATCCTTGGAGATACTCAGAAGAGGTCTTGACATGGTCCGGGGAAACAGGCTCTATAGCAGGTTGGACCAGAGGTCCCTACCAACCTCACCCATTCCGTGTTTTTCTGTGATTCAGGAGTGAAAAAAGTCCACTAGAACTTGAGTGCAGCCACATACAGAAGAGTTTCCTGCTCCACATAGCAGTAAAAGAATAAAAATAACAAACCTTAGAAGTTGTGTAAGCTTCAAATCTTTCAAAAGTAGACATAAATACCTTTTTTTTTTTTTTTTTTTTTAAATGCAGAAACAATCTCCATGGATCTACAGTGCAAATTAAGACTAAGGTACATGGTACATGTGAACTGATATGCATAACAGAGGATGAATGGAGCCTGTCTGGGCTATGGACTTCCCCCTAAATAAAGAGTTGTTCAGTCCACCCTTCAAGGCATCCATGTGTGCAAAGTCTGATAACCACAACACAGGAAGTACTTCCAGGGTCAAACACTGTCATCTGTCTTCTTATTGAAAATCAGTGTAATGTATCTTGGGCTGCAGTTCTCAGTGTCGCCTTACAAATTTGACAGTCCAAGGCTTCATCTAATTGGGTCAAAGTGCCTGCATTCCTGGTGAGGCATGGGCTGCTGGGCCCAGTGCTGCTCCCAGCACCTCACCTGATGTCAGGTGGAGTCAGATCCAGGCAGTCACAGGAGGAGGCTGGCACGGGAGAAGTTAAATCAGTATTTTCATATTCCTGTGTCTTTGAAATGAATAAAATTTTCTTTGAACTTCATGCAAGGCTTTGCTCATCCTTTGGAGGAGACTATGTTTTTCATTAACATGCTGATAACTACCATCATAACTCCCATGGTTCCTTAGCAGAATATTACAGCCTTTATGCCAGTCAAATGTTTCCGTTATGGCACAGAACTCCAGAAGGGTGATATAAAAAAACAGCCAAGAGACACTTCACTATGAAAAATAGTTCCCAAATTCATTGCCAGACTCAGGAAATGAAAGCGTAGAGATCTGTTTCTCTGTTTCTTTAGGAAACAATAATAAAAGGACGATGCATCTATATCCCAGCAAAGAAAAGGTTTATCCCTTTCTGAATTTTTAACATCAAGTGAAGTATGAAGGAAATTCAGTCATGTCTGTAACAAAAAAATAAAGTAAAATCTAGCTTTGTTTGTTTTTAAGTGTGGTAAGGAGAAGCACATTTAGAAACCAGCCACAAGGCAGTAAAATTGATTTCTGGTTTATCTGGTATAGCTATGAGTCTCTCACTGAGCTTGGAAATAATTGATTGCTTGAAGCCTTGTAGCAGTAGTTAAAAATTGATAAATGCTAAAGTCAGCATAGTGTTTTATAGGTTCTCAAGAATTGTGGAGCCTCCATATTTCTTTCTCATCACCAGCTCTAGATCATGAGGTGAAATTTAAAAGACGCTTCATCTTAGTCTTAGTAAATTATATTCAGCAACTCTGAGACCTTTCACTGTGGGAGACATAGCAAAATCTTTAGTTACATAGTACTGATCAGTACTGTACGAAGCCAAGTGATCTTTTTGCAGGTCAAAATATTGGTTTAGATCAGTTGATTAGATTACATTAAAAAACAGCAAAATATCTATGTCTGTAATCATAGTTTGTTAAATCAATGTCTAGAAAAATTATTGGTGTTGATGGCTGTCATCCCATGAAATGAACTGCTGTAAAAAATTGCAGAATTGGGTCCTATTTAGCAAAGAAGTGTTAAAAGATTTAATTAACACAAGTTTTTCTTTATTAGTGCAGGAAGTTGGCTTTTTATATCAGCTGACTGCTGACTTTTATACTGGGGTAAACTTTAACATCTTTATTAAAATATAGGAAGCCAGATCTCCTCTCACCCCCTTCCAGATGTTTTACATACTGTCAGCAAAAGGAGGTCCAAAAGTGGCTCAGGTGGTCATTTTGGATGAATATCTAGACTATAAAAATAATATACAGAATTGTTATGTTGTGAAGAAAGAGAGATATAATATTCTTTTATTTTAGATACTTATGGGTCACCTGCACTGAACATAACTTAAAAGAGATACTCAGATTAAACTGGTACTTATGGGGTCCTTGACACAACCCCGGTCTGTGTTTTATACAGAGATCTAGTTACTAAATGATTTATCTATAGTAATTGTCATCTTGAGTAGTCCACATAAGAAATGTAGGACACAATGTGACTGTGTACAATATAGTTTAGAACTGTGAGCTGAAAACTAAATCTTATGTGAACAGTGACTGAGACTGAAATGCAAAACTTTAAGGTCGTTTACCAACATAAACCCCTGAAATTAATTGTAAAATTCACTTTTATTTCATGTGTACAGAATCAGACTCAAACTACATGAGAAATAAATCACAATTAGCTTTTTGGTTTAAAATTTTTAGGTATATGCACCTTAGTACAAATTATCACAGCATAATGATGCTTTTTCCATATCAGATTAGTAAATACTTACCTTAGTTTCATAGCTATACTTCATTGAAATAGAAAAGCAATAAGTGAAAGAGACCAATATTGAGGCAAATTTCACTACTAGTTCCTTAACTGAATAGAAAATACAGCAGGCAATAGAGTTCAGACTCCGCCTTTTAAGTCTTCTTATATTTAGAGGTAGAGCTCAAATTATTTATTTATATTTTGCTTAGCAAACAAAATATATATTTTGCTTAGCAAACAAAACCATTTTAAATTGTTTCTGTAAACTCAGTAACTCAGTACTTATCTTCAACATTACTGGCAAAATCTGATCAAACTTCAGTTTCCATTTGCAGATCAGTGAGACAGGTGATTAGAATCAAAATATCTTGTTTATTCATAAAAATCCGGCTTTTTAAGGTCGTGGGTTTATGCTGATTTTCAAGTCAGAGCACCTCCTGCACGACACAGGCCATAACATTCCATTTTGCAATGCTTGTGGCAAACCCAATTGCCTTAGGAACACTGTAGTATATTGGTATTTTTCTTGTCAGTTTTAAATGTTTTAAAACATGTCCAGAATATCAGTTAATATGATGAAGACTTAAAATATAATCACACTAATTATGACAGTAAATCCTTCTCCTCCATTTTCTTCCTTTCTTTTTCTACTTTAGGACTGGTTTATCTACTGCTCCAAGAGAGAGAATAGAGAGGGAAAGAAATACAGGCAAACACAACTATGTTCTGAAGGAGCTGCTTTCTCACTGAACCACAAGGCACTGAATAAACACTAATTAAAATGTCCTGGTTTTTTATCAGATTGTCCTTCCCCCATTTCACCTCCAAACCATACTGCAGAGTCATCTGGAGCTCCATCAGAGCTGGGGACCCCGCAAGGTCTTAATTTTCTCCTTCGCCTGCGCACACACAAACTTTTCTAACCTGATTAACTTCAGTACTCCAGTAGTTCTAGTGGTGCTGGCAAAATAATAGCTAGTAGTGCTACATTCTCCCCATGCAAGTAAGGGCATGTGTGTGCTTTTCATAAGCTTGAGCTAAGAGAGGTATGTTAATATAATCAGCATTACCTAGACTTGAAGATATGGTGATGACTTGCCACCAGGAATTTCTTGCCAAAGAATGTTAATGTTGCCTTTAAAATACATAATTTTACATATATTAAATTAAATTACATTAAATGAAATTAAATACAGTAATTGAATTCTCTCCAAACGGCCAGACTTCTTCTTGGCCCAAATGGCTAGAGTTTGGATACTATGAGAAAAAATATAAGTAATCTTTTTGATCTTTGCTTGCCCTAATAAAATGTTTCTTTAAAGAGAAGCAGCTCTCTAAACAAGAGAAGTTTGAATTATCAGAAATCTAATGTCTTTTACCCAAATCATTAATTCTGTATGGACAGTGAACTTGCCCTAGTAAAGAGGCTCAAGTTGAGCAGTAAGGTTCCAGTGGATCCCAGATGGTGCTTTGAGTTGTACTTGAAGCATATATTTAACACTGACCTCATTCTGTGCCCTTTGCACCTGGTAAGAGTAGAACCTTTTCTCAATGCTCAAAGTTCAGGACTTGCTATCAATCTTCTGATTTCCTGCTGTCATCTTTCTGCAGCTTTTTGGGCTTCAGTGGGTACACAGAGTCATAGGTGGGACACACTCAGATGCAAATGTTATGTTCAAGAATATATTCACCCATAAATGCAACACTGTGCTGAGATACTGTGCAAACCACGTATGCAATTCATCTTCCTAATGATGTATACCGTTAAAGGTAGACAAGTAATAGGGTGGGATGCAAAACAAACAAACAAACAAAAATGTTCCTTACTGTAGCAATTCCTTGCAGGTTAATAAGCAGTTCGTAGGAAAAATCTTCTGATTTTTTTTAAAGAGACTAGATTTTAAAATTGTTAAATTTGTAATTAACTTGTCAAAAAACCTTACTGAAAGACGAGCAGAGAACCATCAGTTCCTACTCAAAGCTCTGAGGTATGTCTTTATCTAAAAAGAAACATGATGAATCATCACATTTGCACAATTCTTTTCTTTAAATATTTTCCATTTCTACACAATTCAGATCACTCTGTTGCAATAAGAATATATTGTCATTATATGACTTAAAGTATTGTCATATAATATGACAGTGTCTTTCATTATGGAATCTAACTTCATTCTTTTGAATTTAAATTACTTTTCCTTACTCATTATATGTCTTTTCTGCAACTTTCATTACAGGCATTTTTCTTTTGATAATTCACAAACATCCATAACTTTTGATAACTTTGTCTCCAAGGACAGAAAGATAAATAGGGTATCCTTGAATAGCTCTAATCTTATTGATCTTGAAAATGCAAATACATATTATGACGGGTGTTTAGCAGCATACAAACAGAAAAAAACCTGATTAATTGCTATTTAAACAAATCTAGCATTAGAAATGCAGATAACCTCTAACAGTGAGCTAAAATCTTAAAGTAGCTGTCAAACATGTTTCCAGACAATATTTAAAACTTGAATTTGGTTTATCATGCTATGTTGTAGACTCCATAAACTGAAATCTTACAAAAGTCTTTTAAAAAATTCTTTAGGTTTTATCTGAAAAAGGAGAAAAAGGGAAAAAAAGAAAAAAGGGGATTCAAGCATATGGAGATGTCTATATCAGCCTGTGAAGTCCACAGAACAATACAAAGATAATTGTGGGATCATCCATTTAGCTAATGTGGTGCGGTACCTGCTTTGCATCATGCCCTGATGGTCCGTGTTACACATGTGACACTTCAATCCCAGATGCACCAAGACCAGAGGAGCACATGAGTGGACATCCCAGAGAAGACAGCTCACTCCATGCAGCATTTTGGTCCTTGTAGTCCAGGAAATTAGATTTTTACCTTTATTACTGAGAGGCCATTGGCCTATTGACCTGACGGAGCAGGTTCTCAGGAGTGGCCTTGCCTTGAACTGAACAGGTTTTAGCTTGTTTTTACAAATGCCTAGTGGTCAAGCAACTCCTCTCCAACCCATTTGAGCTCCAGCCCTGAAAATACTGTGTATGGTAAATTTCTGACAGCCCAATGTAGCCACTGTGCAATGGGCAATAGCACTTTATGGTAGCTGAGGCTGGGGGAAGCTGTTGCACAGTGCTGACATGTCTTTAGCCTTTTACACAGCTCAGGGCCTTTCATTGCAACTCTATATCCTACCTTCCACTACAGCCTTGCACCATTTCACCTGCGCTGCTCTGGCAACATTTTCCAGGGCCCCTTTGGAAGTATTTATCCCTGGTTGTCCTCATGCTGCTGTTCTTGCACTGTTTTTCTCACAGCCTTGTACCTGCAAACTGCAAATACTGTTGTCATGGAGGGTTCTTGTGGGAAGTGACTGCCACCAGTGTGAGAATCACTCCTACTTCCTCCCTTTTTTGTACCCCTCGGCTGTAGTTTTTGGTTTATATTGGGAGATCCAGTAAAAGAGATGTGCAAAGCTTAACAACAACCATCCCCTGATCAAAGTATGCTCCAACAATCACTACTTGCTGTGCAAGCAGGATCACAACCCTGGTCTTCAGGTCAGAAGACTTTGGCCTCCTCAGGGATCTACTTGGAAAATCCCATGGGATACAGCCTTGGAGACAAAAGGTCAAGGAGATCAGGTTAATTTTCAAGGATCAACTCCTTCAAGCTCAACATGCTGGGAGTCAAGCAAAATCAGCAACAGACCTGTATAGATGAACAAGGAGCTCCTGACAAAAGTCAGTTACAAAAAGAACACATACAAGATGTGGAAGCAGGGCCAGATGACACAGGAGAAATATAGAGACACTGTCTGAGCTTGCAGGGATTGGATTAAGAAAGGCAAAGCCCACTTGAAGTTGAAATGGTGAGGGACATGGAGAACAACAAGAAAAGCTCCTAAAGGTAAAACAGCAGTAAGAAAAAGTAGGGAAATGTTGGGCCTTCTGCTGAATGAGGCAGAGGACCTGGTGGCATAAGACATGGAAATGGCCAAGGTATTCAACGTCTTCTTCACTTCAGCCTTTACTGTTAAGGTTTCAGGAATCGCAGGCCTCTGAGATCAGTGGGAAAGTATGGAGTAACAAAGACTCCATCGGTGGAGGAGAATCAGGTGAACCATTTCCAAACATATGAAGGACGAGGTGATTTGGAGTAGTCAGCATGGATTCACAAAGGGGAAACCATGCCTCACCAACCTGATAGCCGTTACGATGACATAACTGGCACAGTGGATGGGGGAAGAGCAGTGGCTATTTGTTATTTTGATTGTAGCAAGGCTTTCAACACTGTCTTTCATGTCATCTGTGACTGTACACTCCACTCCTGCTCGGGTTTTGGCCTATGCACAGCTCATGCTAAGGCCTGAATTATGCTGGGAGCAGTGCAATTAGGTCAAAATGAGAGCAACATGAAGTCAGGACATGATGGACAGGAAGGGGTAAAGGTCATTATGCAGCTGTTACCACCTGCAGCTGGCTGTCTCCTGCAGCCACCATCATTACATGTTAATTGTCTGGCAGTTTCTTCATAGTACTATGATTTATGGAAATGGTATAGACCAAATCTCCAGGCTGGAAGGTATAAATATGTCAGTTTACAAAAAAAGCTTTTGAATCAAAGCTAACAACAGCTGGACTGCTGTAGCTTTTGTGCTTGCCTGTGTGATACAGGGGTCACTTACACTGTGATGGAGGAGGAAGGATGAGCACTCTCACTGTCAGCTAGGTAACTATTTTGCTCATAGGCACACCATTCATGAATTGCAAGTTACAAGTTATGAATTAGACAACTTGTAAGTTAGAAACTTCATGAATTAACAATATGATAAATTAGTGAATTCACACGTTAGACTAGTCTGTACAAAGGGGATTCAAGCCCTTGTTTGCCATGTTTGTTTTCTTTCCTAATGAGCTCATAAAATCAAGTTTAATTTACAGAGTATGTTGTTCTATAAACTTGAGAGATCTGAACAGATTGTGACGCATCCTCATAGACTAACTAATGAAGTACAGACCACATAAGTGGACAGTGAGGTGGACTGAAAGCAGGCTGAACTGTCTGGCTCACAGGATTGTGATCAATGTCATGAAGTCCAACTGGACGCCAGTAACCAGCGGTGTACTCCAGGGATTATACTGAGGCTAGTACTGTTTAACATCTTCATAAATGCCTTGATGATAGGACATGCTGAAGTCTGCGGATAATATAAAATTAGGAGTAGTTGATACACCAGGTGGCTGCACTGCCATTCAGAGGGACCTCAACAGGCTGGAGAAATGGGCAGACAGGAAACTCATGAAGATCAACAAAGGGAAATAAAAAGTCCTGCATCTGGGAATGAATAATCCCATGTACCTGGACAGGCTGGTGACCTATTGGCTGAAAAGTAGCTTTGTAGGAAAAGACATAGGTGTCCTGGTGGACACCAGATTGAACAGAAACCCTGGGGAAAAGAAGGTCAACTGCCTGCTGGGCTGAATTAGTCAGAGCACTGCCTGCAGAGCAAGGGAGATGATCTTTCCCCTCTACACAGTATTTGAGTGTAATGCTATGGTTGGCAATGAGGAGATATTCTGTATGAAGTATGACTGTAGGGGTAAAGTCTCTGAGTCTCTACTTTGCCTCTGCTCTGAGCTGGGAAAATAAATGCCAGAAATGTTAGATGTATAATTAATTTGGTGTGGTATTAGGCCTGCGCTGATAACCCTGACTGAAAGGCCAGGTGTATTGGAACAATAACAGCAACATGGTCATATGATTATACAGCTTTCGTAGCTGATGCTCATCTAGCAGCTTAGGATATAGCAGGACCCTCTCCAGTATGCTGGCACCCATCTCTAGAGATGTTGTCTTCAAGGCTCAGGGGCATTTGCAAAAGTGGCTTAAGCATCGTGTCTTAACTCATCCCATGTAGCTGAGTTGCTTTAGGTGGGAGTACAGTCACCTTTGAGAGGTTCTTGGTTCTCCCCATTGCAAATATAAGGTGCCTAGAACAACCACCGATACTGATTTCATTTCCTTGGTTAGGTGCCACAGGCAAGGGGATTGGATCTGCCAGCATTCAATAAAAGTGTTTTTAAGAAATAGTTTGAAGATTCTTAAGTCACTTCAACAGTTTAACACTGGACCAAAGACGTTGGAAAACCAAGACTACTTTCACAAAATTGCATGAAATTGTTGACAAATCTGAAAAGAAAGCTTTATCTTCAAGGCATTATCTGCTTTTAAAAATTAAGAACTTGGATCCAGGACAATGACATGGAGGTGTCTCAAATTTTTGTAGTATTGTAGTACAAGTTAGGTTTCTAACTAGGATTTATGACTTTGTATGTTTGGACACCAATTCATAGTCGGTCCATGGAGGTTATAGAGCTTGCAGACTGGGCCCATCTCTAAAATGTTTAGTAATGAAAAAAGCAGATTTAGAAATGAGAAATTGTAAGTAAATATGACTGCTTCACCAAAAAAATAAAGATAATGTCAATTTCTTTTTATGGGCTGTTAGATTTTTCTTTGGCTTCAACATTTTTATTGCTGCTGAAAGGTTTTTAGTGCTGAAAAATGAAATATAGAAGTAATCCTAAAGCATCGGCGTTTGGGAGAATGGCCACATTGGTAATTACCCATAAGCCTTCACAACATGGCAAGGAATGTTTCTGTGATTTATTTCTATTGCTTAGAAAAATCTAGAAAGCCTGTACAATATAGCATGCCCTGATATTAACTTTACCTCAGCAACCTTACTGAAGCTTAACTTAATGAAGTAATAAATTCAGAAATGTGTTTCTGCATGCATTTGTTTCATAGATTTATTATAGATAAATTCACTTATAAAATGCATCGGGATGAAAAGTCGACACTGCAGAAACTTCCTAAATACTGATGCATGTATTACAGTTTCCATTACCAATAATATATAGAAGGTAGAACATTTACTTTAATGATGATGAACAGAGGCTGAACACAGACTGACTGCTGCACAATACGTCAGTATGGTTAAGTTTAATTCTCAATAGCTGTTAAAAGGAAAATGATATTGCCTTTATATAACGGGTAAATAATTTCATATTTATGCAATATATTTGCTCTTGTTCCTGTTTAACCCATATGGAGACTATAGACTTAAAAGCAGTTAGGCAAATCTACTTATATGAATATATGAGTAGTCTAGATCCTTATGAGTCTGCTTCATTCTTCACCAGAATGAATAGAAATATTTTCATTTACATTGCATCAACCCCTTCTGGGTGAAGAGTTTAGGGTAAAATTGTGACTTGCATAAAGAGAATAACACATTTCCACTAACATTTCTGGAACCCCACACTGGCACAAGTTTTGGCAGACTGGGCACACAATATATCAAAACACGTTTTATGTTGTAAAGCATGGATATGCTTATAACGAAAGAATAACACTTTTCAAAGGTTTTAATCTTTAACCTTGAAGTTAACAACATTAGTAAATATTTAACTATGATCATGTCTGTGAGAAACCCTGACAGTGAAATCACCACAATGCATAGCAAAATTTTACTCATCACCATAAGGAGCTCATCACTGTAGGAGGAAAGAGAACATGAAGTCTGTCAAATTAATTTTAACTCAGTATCACCTGGACTTACATTAAGAGTTAAAGGTAAATCAGAAATTGCTTTTGCAATGTTTGGGAACCTTCACTTCCCTTCTCCCAGCTTGTTTTTTAAGAAGTTATTTCAGATGTGCTGGAATGTCCTTCTATGCATGGTGCTTCAGTGGTTGTTGTTTGGAAGACTTCACTCATGGATGACAATGAGAAATAAAGTATTTAATATTGATTCAGGTAAACCATAATATTTAGCTATATCTGAGCCGCTGAGATACCTCTTTATTCATAAAGTCCTTACAGTACTCCTTCTTATGCCAGCCTTCCAGAAAAATATATACTGTGATGTATGGTGGGCTTCAGAGCATTTGGGGAGGCTGGTTACTGCAGTAGTGAAAAGAGTGTGGGCTGAATAGGAACCCAAACTGTAAGACTGTCTTCTCTTGAGACATTAGGTTTGCACAGGTGGATGTAGGAATCCATGTTAACTCACTTGAAAAGATTTATATCGATCTAAGGTAAAAATGAAATATTTTTAACCCAATTGAAATTTTGACAATTTTACTGGATTGCTCTGAAAGCAATATGTTTCTGCAAAACATAATTTAGTCAAAACGGTATATTCAGAAGAGAAGTGTTTTATCATGAAAACTTTCCACTACTTCTCTCCTTTGTAAACATGCTGCCTGCACTTCATGGTTGCCCATTGGTTATGATGCTAAGCACATAAAGAAAGTATAGACATTTTCAACTTAATTTTTTCAATAGCCCACCGGATCTCATTTCTGATTTTCTAAGTAACACCATAAATGAAGATGAGATATTAATCTGTGAATGTATACAAGTTGAAGAAACGCATAACTATGTATTGGTCTTATATATGTGTTTTTTTTGAAATCTCCTGTAATAGCAGGTATTTGTGTGCCTATGTTTGAGCCAGTACTTATGACTTTAACATGCCCATGGAGCTTTGAGCTGCACTTTCCACACACCTGTGCTTACATACAAATCTTAGAAGTTATAACTGTACATGAATAGTAAACTCTATGAAGGCCTGTTATGGAGGTGCACAAGACACCTTGAACACATGACTACAAATGACAGCTTCAAAATGGTTTGTCTATATCAGCCTCATTTCTCCATCATGTCTCCATGGGGTTATGCATGACCTCTGATGAGAACATCAGATTTGGATGTTTACATAATTCCAGATATGGAATTATGTAGACATTCATACTAAAGACGAGCATTTGGCAACAGCTTTATTTTCAACAGTGTATTGCAGATTTAAGTGCATTGCACTGAAGCTGGTTGAGAAGGCTAGAAGAGTATATCATAGAATCACAGAATGGTTTGGGTTGGAAGTGACCTTAAAGGTCATCTAGTTCCAACCCCCCTGCCATGGGCAGGGACACCTTCCACTAGACCAGGTTGCTCAAAGCCCCGTCCAACCTGGCCTTGAACACTTCCAGGGAGGGGGCAGCCACAACTTCTCTGGGCAACCTGTTCCAGTGTCTCACCACCCTCACAGGGAAGAATTGCTTCCTCATATCTAATCTAAATCTACCTTCTTTCAGTTTAAAACTGTTACCCCTCATCCTATCACTATATTCCCTGGTAGAGTCCCTCCCCATCTTTCCTGTAGACCTCCTTTAAGTACTGGAAGGCCACTATAAGGTCTCCCCAGAGCCTTCTCTTCTCCAGGCTGAACCACCCCAACTCTCTCAGCCTGTCCTCAGAAGGGAGGTGCTCCAGCCCCCTCATCATCTTTGTGGCCTTCCTCTGGACTCACTCCAACGAGTTGATGTTCTTCTTATGTTGGGGGCCCCAGAGTTGAAACAGACTAGCAAATTTAAGAGGAAGCTAGGATTATGCAGTTGGAATTATTTTTATGGTAACTATCATAATGTTGTGTTTACATCCCGGAACTGCTTAGCAATTAAATTGTTTTAAAAAAAAGACAAGGTGTTTCCATAGGGTGACTTCTTCCTTCAGCTCACAGGCAATATGCAGCCTTCATAGAAACTACTGAACATTTTATCCATTGGAAAACAGTGTGATGTACAAACTCACTTGTGAAAAGACTGACCTGTTGTTCTTTGTAAGTGCACGTATGCATGTAAATGAGAACAGAGTTTGGCCTGGAAGTTACAGACACAGTCTACACTGTTACCCAGCATTTTCTAAGAACATCTGCAGTGTATCCTGAGACTCTCTTCTGTGACTGAAAGCAAACTCTATGCTTTTAGGATCTGAATATAGTAATTCAAAGACTCTTCAGTACAGAGAACAACTGCATATTGTTTAGTCTGTGAGATTCCATTAAATGACAAAACTCAAAGTGCTTTTCCCAAGGAACAAGCTATAGATTTACACAGTTAGCATATGGATGCTTATACAATTGCATCTAACTGCAGATTTTATTTTTGAACCATATTTAATGGTTATTGGATTAAGTCCCATTCACATACATATCCCTTATAAAGAATATGTGGTGATAGTAATAATCTAAGGAAAAGGAGGCTAACCTATTTTAATATGTGTACGTTGCACACAGATCATACTATGTGTGCATATATGTGTTCACTCCAACTGTGGTAAATTTAAATACTCTCAGAACATGTGATCTAATCTTGTCTTTTCTATAGTTTATTCCAATTAGCAAATTTGATCCAAATACGTAAATAGTTATGCTGTCTGGCTCTGCACGTCTTGGTGAAATTTGGTTCATGTTGAAATGCAAAAATAACTTATTGCATGGCTTTCATGTCTGGGGCTTGGGATTTCATCTTGCTGAGAATGGACTCCTGCTCACAACTGCAACCACCACAGGTATAATTTTGGTATTGTCCTTTTTTAAGTTTACTTGTCAGATTGGTTTTCCTTGTGTTTGCAACTATTCCCACCTTGGAGTTGTTTTGTAATTATTAGAACAATGGGACACACTTGTTTGTACTGTGTAAGGAAATGGGTTTGCTATTTTTGGTATAATTGCTCAAAATTCTCATAACTAACAAGAAGCTCCACTTTTCAAGGTCTGATGGACCAGAAAAGGTGCCTGGACCATAGTGGGAGAACCACTGGATTTTTAATAAATTCGATAATTCCTAGAAATGATAATACAGTATGTTGTGCATTGTATAGGGAGAAGGCTTTTGTATCATCATTTTGTGATTAAAAGATGATGACAGGTGCTTGACAAAGTCCAACAGTAATTCGTAATGAGAGATTCAGTTAATACTGCCCCTCAGTCCAGGGTACAGTCTTGTAAAGTGGCTCAGTCCCAGCCTCTGCTCCTTTGACCTCCTGCTTCTGCCAGCTACCCTACCCTCAACTCATTTATCCCCACAGGGTACTTCACACTGCTGATTCAAGTGTCTTTACTTAATTTTACGTTTCTGAATTGTGGTCCTTTTACAAGACTTATGGTAATGGTTTTTAGCTCCCATAGGGAGCCTTTGCATGCACAGAAGTGCCTGTTTTGTGGTAACATTATCCATATGGTTGCTTAATATTCCTAAAAAGTTATTTCTTATTGTAACCCCTATCACAAGTTATGTTCTTGCCCCCAGATATCCTTATTCTTAAACCAGTTAAGTGGCATAGCTAATCTTAAGTATTTTCTTCAAAACTGAGAATCCTCTGTTTTTCAGTGTCATTTAAACCAGTGTCACAAACAACACAATAGGCTAGCATATTTTCATTGGTTTAAATGTTTGACACAATTGTATAGGGATTGGCTCAGATATAGAATGCTGAGGTGCTAAGTAACATACTCTCCTGTTAAGTCTATTGTAGCATAATAAATTTATTCAGGACCATTGTCTGGCAGAGTCCTAACATTATGGAATAGCCTGAGTCTATGCTACTAAGCTTGTAGCCTCTAGAGCAGGATAACTACCTCAAATTGCCAATGTGGCATCATCCTTGGCCTGTGCTAACTCTTGAAATATGTCTGCTTATTGTCTGGGAAAATGCTAGGTGTCCTGATCAAAACTGTGGCAGGGACCACGCAAGTACCATGAGAGTAGAGACAATCATCATGTCCATTTGCCCAAATGCACTTCCTGGCATGGGCAATTTCCTCTTGTTGATGAACTATCCTGCACACTATCTGTTCCAAATTCCCCATCATTCAGAAAATATCAAACTACGTATAACATTATTTTAAAAGAGTTGAAATTAGTATATATCAGTGAGTTCTGAAATACTCAACTATGGTTTGAACATATTTCAACAATATATTAGCCCTATGTACTAGAAACAGCATCTTATTTTCACAACAACAGAATAATTTCATGAAGTTAAAATCAAGTTTTTTCTTTCCCATCACCTCCCCCATTAAGTTTGAACTATTGTTTTGGGGAAAATACTGTATTTGGTTGAGGGAATAATATAGGTCAGTCATTGAGGTGTTAATTTCAGTACATCAGCCTTGTTCTAGAGAACTTAGAGCTTTGCAATGAACATCTCTGTAGGCACTGTTTTCTTAACTCCTCATATATAATTTTATTTAACAACTTCTCATGCATCTTTATTATAGTAATGATGATGTTCAAGGTGAGATAACTCACTTAGAGGTATGAAATGCATGCAGGAAGACTTCAGATCTGATATTTAACACTGTTCTTGTTTAAAGCTTGGCTACATAGACAGTAGCATTTTGACTCAAACATGCAGTGCAGCTGGCGTATACAAGTGTTGAAGCAATTCTGAGACTAAAGTCTATTAAAAATATAGAAGTATAGCTGGCTGTAGAATACCAGGAATGTAACTTAACTTTGGTGTTTCTTGATATTTTGGACTCTTTACGGTGAAATATTAACAACTTTCCATGCTTTTTCTAAGGATAAATTGACGCTCACCTCAGACACATATTCAGCTTCAGTATTTAATTTTCATTATCACATGTGGCAGGACGTAAGGGGACATTTACATCTGCATGATTACTTCTTCTGACATGGCTGCAGAAGAGTGCCTGAGTATGCTTCTTATACCAATTACAACAACTATTTCTTTTTATCACACTAAATCATCTGCAAGCATTTGTGTTACCTGTGTGCTAGAAATGCAGCTGCTGCCAAGGCTGTAGAACCCTGGGAAACTCATTGGCTGACATTTGCGGGAGGGGCCAGTCATCAGAGCAGTGACATGAGCACCTCTTGTTCTCTAACAAACTAACAATGACTGTTGCACTGCCTTTCTCAGGCCACAAGAAACCAGCTACAGTATGCCAGTGACACATTGACTGTGGTTTTTGACGGAAAGAAAGTGGGTCTGAAACTTTCATTTCTACTACTACACATGTGCTAATTCCAGTACTGACAGCTACCACCAACAGATGAGATGATCTGCACTGTGCTGGAGGTAAGAAATCACAATGTGACCAGAAGTTAGCTGAAGAGCTGTAAGTGAGGAGACTAATGGGAGTGGCTGCCCTTCCAAAAATCAGCATTTACTGCCTGTAATTGCACAATAAGATATAAGAAACCATATCTTATGTGTAGGGTCTAGCAGATGCTTTGAGTGCCTTCTAGTTGGGCTAAAACATGGTCTTTCAGTCATCTCCAGCACCAGATCTGACTTCACACATCATGAAATGTCCAGCAATGATTTTCAGTGTATTTTGTTTTCAACGTTTATAGGGGAAAAACATTATAAGAAAATATAGATAACTCAATTGAAAGGAGCGAGCCCCACTGCTGGGGAGCGCATAGTATGAAAATCTCTGATGCCCATACAAGGCTCAATCCAGGAAGGTCTCTAGTGTCAGAGTAGTGTTTTGCTGATTAAGGATACCAATTAAATCGGACACCAGAGTGAAAAGAGTAGGCGTATTTTACTGGTGATAACCAAATAATGTAACAGAGTAATACAGAAAACATGCAGTAAGAAAAAGCAGAATAGTGCACTTAAAGCAACAAACAGGAATACCACATGAAAGAGAGAATAGTAATTAAGAGAAATACATCACCACTTGCATATATAATCATCATCATCCCCATCCACAGTGGCTGGGCAGCCCCGGTTACAGCGAGGATTTGGAGAGCCTGTCCCAGCAAGTGGGAAATCCTACGCGGTGCGTCCACCCGTAGGTGAGGCTTCCAAAGTCACTGCAACTGGGCCCAGCCTTATATACCACAGATCGACAAGCCAGAATAGCTGGCACCTTTGTTTTGAGCAGAAAATTTCTGGTTTCATTCTCCTGTTGGATTCCACCCAAAGCTTGGGAGTTTCTAACAAGGCCAAATACTTGGGTTCTCAGCCTTGAACAAGGCTGCGAAAGGAAAGTTGAATACATTCTCTCCTCACTACTGATTATATTTTGTCTAAACTGCATCTTTCACTAGCGAGTTTACATATTTTATTAATGACTACATGCTAAGTTAGCAGCTTCAGCTTGGGGCCTGTTGTTCACGCTGCAGTATTTCAATGCTCTAGCACTTTTTACACCAGCATAAGTGGGTTGTTATAACTTAATACAATACCTACTAGCACAATGATTATCAGTTATAAAACACAGGATTAATTTATAGGTCAACTCTGGTTTGGACCTGTTGTCCAAGCCTTAGCACTTCAAGGAGTCACAGAAGTTTAGGAGTGTCAGGTCTGTCCTCACAGCCTGCACATGACAGACCCTCTGATAGGAATGATGATGTGGAGAAAATGAGCAAGACAAACAGCTGGACATCTAGAAGATTTGGTACCTTGGCTATCTCCAGAACTATGGAGTGGGACCAGTTTGGGCCATTGAGAAACAGGAGGAGCTAGACTTGAAGCTGTGGAAGTTGAGAGAGACACAAAATAGCCCCTAGATTCTTGCAGTAGTGTGTAGCTTCAATATCGTGAGATTTCTACTTTGAGCAAGACTCTGGCGGGGAAATGCAACAGGCAAAGAGGGTCAAGAAGAGATGTATGGCAGGAGAGAGTAAGACGAGGAGCAGGAAACAGGGTTTTGTGGCTATCATCCTGCTGGGAGCTAACAAGTAGCACAGTTTACAGAGGATGGCTCAGCCAGCTGGGGTCCAAAGGAGGCCGTATATCTCAAACCACCGTGACAGTCCCTGGCAAGCTTCAGTAAACTTTTCAAACGCATTTCAGTGCTGCTGTTAGCAATGTAATGGACAAATGCTCCATGTCACCACCCGAAAGAAAGGGTCATTTACTGGGGAGCTTAGAAAAAAGTTAATTTCAAATGAACTGGAAATCCTGCTGTTTAACCAGCTTTAATGGTAAGCAGAGTGCTGTATCAATTGCTTTCAACACAGCAACTGTCACTTCTTTTGGAAATTTGCATCTTTTAAATCCATATTTTCAATCAACACTTTGGACTTCAGAGCTGTCACTACCTTCACATGCCACTGCCGTTACTGCAATCACAAGCCATTGCTTATCAGACTGATTGCCAGCAGTGCACTTCTGCCAAAACTGTCAACACAGGTGGTTATAAGCTTTAATAAAATAGTTTAAAGTGTGTGTGTATGCATGTGGGTTTGGGGGAGATAGAGAAGAAGAGAGAGAAAGAGACTAAATTACACTTTTCAATGATCAGGTGGTAGAGCTGTTAGAGGATTACATGAGGACAAAACAGAATGAAGTTATCAACTGTTCTAATTTGAAAAAAACAACAAAAAAACCACCAACCAAAACCCAAAACTCACAGGTAATAATCAAGTTTGGAGATGTGCATCTCTAACACCCTTTTGGCATGAAATTGGCAACAGAAGTCAGGAAACCTCTAAGCGTGCACAACAATTCATATTTGTGACAACCTAAAATAAGGATTTGAATTACAGTGTAGAGATTCTGCAGAGAATCCTGTTCGTGTATATCTGAGTACCACTAGCAGATAAACTGATTGGGCTCAAAGCTGTCAAACATTAGCTAACACCACAAGTTGTACAAAATTATCTGATGTTTCTAACAACGTCTGCCACCATTATTTTTTATTGTAATCTCATCCCCCTAAAAATGGTGGGAAAGGTGTGATCTTCTGATTTAAAACAGCAAGTTTGAAAAAGTTTTGAAGGCCCATTACGAGCTCACATATATAAGACTGTCATAGTCCTTGCATGTTAAATCATCCTGTTACAAACGTCTAGTTTATGAGTACTTAGCCAAAGTCGACTGTTGCTATTGAATAAGATTGACAGTATAACTAGAGCTGGTTCAAAATTTTCTGAGATTTGTTTGCTGTTGAAAACATTAATTCATTCGACTAAATATATTTTGCTGGAAGAAATGTCATTAAAATTTCTGTGACAAGCATTATATATCATTATGATTAATCTGTTACAAAACATTTTAGGTATTTATAAGTATTGTATCATAAAACTTAAAGATTATTTGCAAAATAACATTTCAGTAGTATTTAGTGAAATTCTTTGATCTTTGCAAGATAAATTCTGAAATAATGTTTTTTCCTAAAATTTATACCTGTGAGGAGATTTTTAGTTAAGTTCCAATAAATGGATTTTCTCTCACTATGACTTGATTTATACTCCTTTTACTTGTCTGTTCCCTAAAAAAAAAGTGGACATCCAAGTCAAAAACAAACATTTTATCTGCATTCTGGCAGAATAATACCCCATCAAGCCGATGGTACTTCATGCAATCCTGGAAAATCAAAACACTAAATATTTTTTGTGTTGCTAAAACTGAAAATATCTCAGTTATGACACTGATGACTGGGTTACTCTTAGACACTTGATAAGACTGAAATAAAATAAGTAAAAAATAGTGACTTGCATTCCCACTCATTGTTCTTATCTTGTATAAATATGTTAAAGGAAAGCCTACTTTGAGCAAAGCCTGATTTTTCCAGATGGTAGTCCTCAATATCTGTGTTACAGGTACACTAATATGCAAGAAAGAGGTTCAGACAAAGTGATGGTTCATGGCTCTTCACCTAGTGGCATTTGAACCTTCTCTGTGAAAAGTGGACTTAAATATGAGGAATACTTAGACAAAATTTTGCGTTAATATTTTTCCAGCAAAAAAGAGTGCACAGCTTAAACAGGCCTCTACTCAGTACTGCACACATCTAGCATAGCCTGATGTCAAAGTAGGCATGCTACTTTGCTAGAAGCATGCCATAATACTTCTGCTGGTATTACAGAGGAATAGATGAATGAAAAATGGGATTTAATATGAGTTAATAAATCTAGGGTAACTAAACTTTGTGTTTAACTGCCAACTGAATACAGCCCATGGCCTTTTTTTTTTAAATTCTGTACAATAGAATGAGAGAACTAAAAGTAATTCCAACTTCTCTTCATTAAACAAAGGAAGAATCTCCCTCCCTAGAACTCTTTATTTGCTGGGGTGTTCAAGGCATCTTTCTCAGCCTTCACTGAGTACCCAGCTGGCTCCTTCTCCAGTTTTTTAATACCTGCTCTAGATGTCATTATATTGTGGAAGTTATCACTTGGTTCTAGAGACGTACAAGTAGCCATTTTTGTTCAGTAGTTACTAGCATTAAATGTGCTTTAGTTTTATTTTCCTTTGTGATTTAAACCTTTGACTTTCCTTCTGTCTTTCCCCCATGTATACAAAGTTAGATGTATTTAAAAAAATCACATTCCAGTGGAGGATTGTCATGACACACTAATCTCTTTCCAAATGTGAAGCCATGGTTTTATGGCACAGCAATAGTTCCCTTGGATTGTTTGCTTTAAATGATTTAAATTCCTCAGGCAAGATGATGGCATGATTTACAGAAGCATTGCAGGGTCACTGTTTATTGCAAGCCTATGTGAGAATGCATGTAAGTCTGGCAGCTTCTGCAATGAAGTTTAGGAAGGCTACGCTGATGTATGAAATTCTGGAGTTTAACTGGGGTTTTTTAGATATCTCCTTGTCTTTTTATAAATCTCTGCAACATGAACTACCATTACAGTCAATGTGGTTTCAGCAGATTTCAAAGTTGGAGAAACAAATAGGTAGACAGATCAATGAAGTCATCATGCAGATCTTTGTTTATGTGAGTAGGTCATACTAGAGTAGCCTAAATGAAATAATGTATTTAACGCCAATCCAGCTGTTAGTAAGAATTCTGCTGATAATGCCCCAGCTGTGACTCGGGTGATGGCTTTTACAGAAATAGGAAAAGTCCTGTAATGCACTTGTTTGTCTTGCTACTCTGAGTCCAGCCTTCCCATCCAGTACATTTTTTTGACCATTGAATTTGAAGTGAGATAGCAAAATATGGTCCTGCTTATTTTGTTCAGCTACTTTGATACGTACGTTTTAAGCATACCAACCAAAGATCTCTCATTTTCTGTTTCAAAACTACTAAGTCCCTGTCTTCTTCAGTTCAAAGTAATATCATCCTGAAACAAAACTTCTGTTGGGCACTATTGATTAGACTGTAATACACACCACACAATATTTAGCAGGACAGTAATATACAACATTCAGCAGAAAATCCATTACAACCGTGTGTGATCCCTTTTAATCCTTACCCCACAATGAGTAAGATGCAAGTTAAGAATCTTCTCAGCCTCAATAAAAATACTTTTTTAAAGGACAATATTTGTTATACACATGTAATATAAAATGGAATAGAGATAATTACATCCTAAAGTCTCATTGTCAAGTCTATGATTCCTATAAGTGTTTTGTTTTCCTACACCGAATCTCTATTTTACTTGGGAGTCCAGAACGTGCGATGGATCATCCTGAAATCTTCTCAGTAGCTGATGAAATTATCTCCCACTGCTCTTCGGTTGTGGCTTGGAAGTGTACTAGGTTCCAGTGGGGAAGTCCTGTGGCTGATGGAAGGAGAGCAGAGGAAATCTGGTCGCTGGCAGGGCGTCCAAGCCTCTGACAGCAGCAGGCTGCTGCAGGCGATTTTAAGTGGTGCATTGGGACCCACCAGGTGTTCAAATCTCATAGCACTCAGAAGATAAAGTACCTGCATCAGCTGCCTAAAGCTCTATCAGCAGAAAGTTTGCACACTGGGAACGCAGAGAAGACTTCTGAATTACTGTGTAACCAGAATAAGTACATAAACCTTTTTCTAGCTCGTTAGGACTGAAATAACTCCATCTTCAACAGTGCTATATCAAATACTTTTTTGAATAGAACCATGGATGTGGAACACTGTAGTGGTTAAGCTGACCAGGATGAGAAGGGCTGAGATCAGGGAAAAAAGGTAAGATGCAACAAAAAGAACCACATGATGAACATTAAAATTCTGTAGGATTGTTTCAGTTTATAAGAATTTAATTTGAATTGAATTTGGCCTGTATGATTTGCCTCAGAATTTTTTGGTTTGTTTGTTGTTTTATGAAACATCTGTGTGATACTTCTCTTGCTTATGATACTACTACCTTACATTCAAAAGCCTGAAGTCACTAAAAATAACAGCTGCAAAAAAAATCCCTCTAATTTCTTGTTCTGATATACTCCTTGATCAAATTTTCAATTCTTTCCATCAAGGCCACAAAACACAACCTAACCATTTTTCGAAAGCCATGCTTTCTTTATAATGGCTTCAGAAGCTAGAGCATTAAGAAAACTTGTGAGTGCAAAAATCTATAATAAAATTATGAAGACTTTAAACTATTTTTTGGCTCGGTAAGAATATGAATAAAGCAGGTCATCTACATTGAACACCACTGCAAGGCCTTGAGACTCCTGCAGCTTCCATCTTCAAAACCGAGTCCTTGAATTTGTCTAGAAAAGAATTGTAAGACTGTCCAGAATAATGCCAAATTATGACTTTTAGTATTTGAGCACCTTAAAATTCACTCCTCCTTCCCCTGAAATCAGTACAACTCTTCTTTCTCCTTTATATAATTCTAGTCTTTACAGCTATATATGTGGCGTTAGTTTTCTGGATAAGTGTGTACTTAAATAGTATGACTAAGGGAAAGTTCTCAACTGCTACCTTCTGCTGCGTTCAGATGGGCATATTTTCATATTACATACATATATGTGTGTATGTTAGAATATATGGGACATATGTGTGTTCCTTCATAAGTACCAGCTTCGCCATGCGATTTAATTTTTATCTTGAGCAGGATGTCCTATTCTGCAGTTTGGATACTGCCGAATGCTTTGTTAGGTTAAATGCACTAAATCAAACATTTAGGTACCACCTTGTGTCTTCAGACTCTCATGAGCCTGAAGATGGAAAAAGTTCACTAATGGGGAAGCCAGCTTCCTTTCTCACCTTGCCTAATTACTGATGACTTAAACACTCAGGTCTCATACTTCCTAAATGAATGCCCAAAGACTTGACCAATTGCAATGAATACCCAAAGACAATTAGTATTCTGGGGTTCGTCCCTCTGTTATTCTTGCTCAAGTTGTTCAAATATTTAGAGAGTCAGACAGAAAACAAAATGATTCTGTAGTTTGAGCATCCACGAGGGACACCCAGAGCCTCTTCTCAGCTCTCATACAAAGCAGAACAGCTTCATCTGATTAAAACCTATTCCAGAATACAAATCAGACAAAATGTGAATTAAATTTTAGGAGCTCCACATCCTTAATGGCAAAGAGGACAGGTGCTTTTCTTGTCTCTTCCTGGTCTACTTTGAAAGGCCAGCTTCAATATTTTGTAACTATAGCATATTCCTTTTTCTCCTTCTCCTTACTACAGTGGTTGATATAAACAAAGTTATTCTCATTTCCCAATGCTATCTGACAACACTTAATTAATTAATTTTCATATTGCCTTGATTTTTCTATTGTCTGTTCCTTATTTTTATTCACATTAGCTATACAAGTAAGTACCACTCTATACTCTTGATTTTTTGCTGTTCTTCCTATTGCTGTAAGTTCTTTACCTCTCTCTAGAATAGTGTCTGCTTTTTTTTCTGAAATAAAATTTCCTTTCATAGGAAAATGGTAATGTATTTGAAGGTATTGTAAGAAAAGGGTACATTCTGAAGAAGTTTTTAGTATCATAAATAGGAAAAAAAATAACCTGAAGTCATCAAGTAATTGTGTTATAAAACTTTCAAAATGAAGATTTTTTTTATTAAACAATTTTCCTTTTTAAAATTCCATTCATTATTTTGCCAGCTATTTTGCTACTATATTACAGAATAATGCAACTTTTTTCTCTGCTGATTAATTCAAATCGCCTCAATGTTGTGCATAAGTGAGAAAATATTTTTATTAGTTTTATTGGTGTCATTTTCAAACATTATTACGATCTTTGACAAGTCTGAAAGAAGTGCTTCCTCTGTTTTCTCCAACCCATGTCTCCACAGTGTCTATGACACTAAGCTGCCAGTACCATACATTTTATTTCTATGCAACAGCCTTCATATATCATTTCACAACAAGCATTGTGGAGGCAGTTATCACAACCTACATGGAAATTAATGGTTTTACGGTGGGATTTAATGAGCAAAACTGGCAATACTTGTAAAGGAAGGAGTGAGAGGATGTCAGACAGCATAGCATGCCTAAAAGCCACCCTGCTCAGAGGCAAGGGAGCAAGGCAGGCACTGAGGCTGAGGGTGCTCAGTAAGGAGTGAAGAGCTCTTCACATACTGAGGGCAATAGGAGAATCACTTCCTTCCCTCCTTCCACCCCCCGACCCACCCTTCCTCCTCTGTTTCTTCTCCCCTTCCTCTTTCTTTTTATCTTTCTCTCCTCTTTCGTAAGGGTAAGGGGTAAGAATTTGATATTTAGACTCTCCAACTTCGATTTACAGTTCTGTCCATTGTATGACATGGACAGAAGTTTCAAATTATTATTTAGCATAGCCCTTGTGTCCCTTCACTTGCCAGCTATAAGCAAATAAGCAGTAGATGTTGCTCTGCCCTCCAATTTCTAAAAGTTTTTCCATAGCAACAGGTCTAAGGAGCTCATGTGTTGGTGGAGGTTTTTATTCCAGTGCTGTGAACATTCACCTACCCCAACACATGCATTCTTGTATCACCTTTGAGTTGCATCATTACTGACAGTTTCTGAAATATTGTTACTATTTTTTTTTCTATGGCAGACAAGGAGAGATGCAACTGCAATGTATTATTAACTCAAAGCCTGATGAGGAGCTTTTATTGCAAAGTTCTGAGTTACAGGCATCAAGACCAGGAGTTTCGCTGTTCTATAACTTCTCTACCATTCATTACTAGTTTTAGCATGGCCCACCGTATCATATAACTTCCCCACAAGACTGCGTTATCCTGCTTTCCCCAGTAAATGTTTAGTGTAATTTATTTGGACATATTTTCTGTTGAATACAGGACACAGGTCCTGCTGAGCTCTGGAGTCTTTCTCAATTACCCATGTAACATCTTTTGTTATCTGGCTTCATTTTTTGGAGTCTGTGCTATGTACTCTTTTATTAATCAAGTGAATGGATGAAGCTCTCCCACATCACTTGCTTCCATGAGAAGGGAATGGAGGACATAAGGAGACATTTTCATCAGTGCAGGCAGTCCAGCACGATCCCTCTGCAGCACAGAGATGCCTGCTAAGAGAAACACCTGTCACCGCTGAAATCAAGGGGAATTTTGACATTTGCTTCAGTGGATGTGGTGTTGACTTCATCAGGGTTTGGTCCAAAAGTTAATTGCCATCCCTAGCCATTGAACTGATTAATTCATGTGGCTCAAATAAATACCAATGCTAGTAAGGGACAGAATACCCTTTGTAACTGATCCAATGAGCAAACTATAAATGTTACTCATAAACACACTCACTGGTCCTCACAGAGACACTATCTCTTGTACTGGAGGGGAAGCCAGCACCCATTTACAATCTGTGTCTGGAGATAAGGCCAGAATTTAGCCCTAAGCTACCTTTGCTGGCCAAATTGCTGACTCCCTTATGCCACTTTGCTCTGCTGTCCTAATTCCTATGCATGCTTTCAGATATTCAGTGCTCACTGATACACAAACTGCTTAATCTTCCTCCAATTTAGCTTTTAGTATCATCAGTCTCTCACCTCTGTGAAGATCTCTCGTTTCAATTTCCCAGTGTGCTTTTAGTAATCAGGTATACATTCGTTTCATCTACTGCTTACCAAAACATTAATGCATCTGTCTCTCAATCTCTGCAAGAGACCTCTCAGGGGATATTTCAACTTATTTATTTATTTGGCATGTGTAAGGTTTGTTTAAAGGTACTGAAATGGGAGAACCAGGAACACAAGACTGCTAGTATTTCGCTTGGCAAATGCCAGACACGTTCCTGTCCGTACTGTCAATGTATCTTAGTTTTAAACTGAGTCTACCAGAAGTGGTTGAGATGTTACACACAGGCTCCTGCTAAGAAATTGTTGGGAAGAGTCTTTTTCAGATTCCTTCTCTCTGAGTGTTACTGTGATTCACTGCAAGGGATGTGGCTATTGTCTGCCTGTACAAGCATGAAATTTGTACTGTTTGTTACCTACACCAGAACTGTGGCAGGTGGGAGCAGAATCATAACCTGCCAAAGGAGGGCATTTTATTTGCTCTTTTTTTAAAGGTCTTGCATTGAATTTCCAGGTTAACCTTCAGCTGTAAGCAAATGGAAATTCCTCATGAGAAGAAGTGTGGGAAGGATGGTGCTAACCAATGAGGCAGATCATGCTTCTACTACAGCTCCTTACGACTGAAGGGTAGCAGAGCTTGTGCTGGCTTAACTGCCCCCCTGGGAATTGGCACAGAAGCCACAGACAACACAGAATTTGTTTAACATTGATGTGAGAAATAATACAGTAGGTAACAGTTTTAAGTCTATGCTGATCAGAGAAAAAAAGTGTGGGACATGTATTAATATTTAGCAAGAAACATCAGAAAACAACAAAAAACAGCTTGCAAGTTGAAACAATTGAAGACATGATTTTGGTGTTGATTTTGCTGTTTCTAACATACACTTACTCCTGCCCAACTGAAAATTAACTGCCTTCTCCTTTATCTACATTTAAGAGTTCTGCTACTTTTCATGGGTGTTTTCCATTCTTCATATATGCTAACGATGCAGAGTGCACCCTACTGATCTTTGCAATGTAACATGGCCCTTCTACATGTCTTTTTATAAATGTCTGAAAATATCTTGGCATGTATTTGCTGCAAAATCTTGGCAGATGGAGACTTTGGGGAGCTTTGAGAGTCATGCAATTTTTTTTAGCACAACCATGAGTCTAAATAGTCACTGTCTTTCCACAGACATCATTTTCAGGTGTATGGACATGGTTAGCAAAGAGAACAAAACTTATGCACATGCCTATTTGCAAATAACACCTTTACAAACCCTAGTAATATAAAATTGATGGGCCTAAATACAGAGGGAAACTGTTGTTACTGTGAGAGTATATTTATATCAGATAATAATGAAAGTCCAGTTCTGCTAACATTGGTTTCCATACAACCTTCTTTATTACGAATATTACTTTTCTCAGAAGACAAACTGAAGCAATTTGTAAACTAGTGAGTTTTTAATGATATTCTGAGTGCAGCTCTCAACACACTTTTCAGTATGGCTTGACTCTTGTTTGGGTACTGCATGACTGTATTTAGCTTTTGAGTTACAAACAGCAGAAGCAAAATGAAACAATCAAAGTTTAAATTGAACTGAGTACTTGAAAGACACTTTATAAAGAAAGAATATATTTGTACTGTGTTAATCTTCTCATGTAGGACAGAGACATCTAAGAAAAGTGTAAACTTGCTTGTTTTAGGTAGTTCTTTAAACTGTAATGGACTTTCTTCTCTTTGAAGTTATGGAAGAAGACAGGCTGGCATCCACTTCAAGCAGCCCCAGTGAGACAGAAGGCAATGTCATAGAATCATAGAATAGTTTGGTCTGGAAGAGACCTTAAAGATCATCTGGTTTGAACCCCGCAGCCATGGGCAGGGACACCTTCCACTAGACCAGGTTGCTCAAAGCCCCGTCCAACCTGGCCTTGAACACTGCCAGGCAGGGGGGCATCCACTTCTCTGGGCAACCTGTTCCAGTGTCTCACCACCCTCACAGGAAATAATTTCTTCCTTACATCTGATGTAAATCTGCCCTTCTTCTGATTAAAACTGGTACCCCTCATCCTATCACTACACTGCCTGATACAGAGTCCCTGCTCAGCTTTCCTGCAGGCCCTTACTAAGTTCTGGAAGGCTGCTGTAAGGTCTCCCCAGAACCTTCTCTTCTCTCGGCTGAAAAACCCCAACTCTCTCAGCCTGTCCTCAGAAGGCAGGTGGTCCAGCTCCTTGATCATCTTCACGGCCTCCTCTGGATCCACTCGAGCAGGTCCATGTCCTTCTTATGTTGGCAGCCCATAGCTGGACACAACACTGCAGGTGGGGTCTCACAAGAGCAGAGTAGAGTAGAGGGGTAGAATCCCCTCCTTTGACCTGCTGGCCACACTTCTCTTGATGCAGCCCAGGACACAGTTGGCTTTCTGGGCTGCGAGTGCACATTGTTGGCTCATATTCAGTTTTCCATCCACTAATACCCCCAGGTCCTTCTCCTCAGGGCTGCTCTCAATCCACTCTTTGCCCAGCCTGTATTTGTGCTTGGGATTGCCCCGACCCATGTGCAGGACCTTGCACTTGGCCTTGCTGAACTTCATGAGGTTTGCACAGGCCCACCTCTCCAGCCTGTCCAGGTCCCTCTGGATGGCACATCCCTTCCCTCCAGCGTGTCGACCGCACCACACAGCTTGGTGTTGTCAGGAAACTTGCTGAGGGTGCACTCGATCCCACTGTCTGTGTCACCAACAAAGGTGTTAAACAGCGCTGGTCCCAACACCGACCCCTGAGGAACGCTGCTTGTCACTGCTCTCCACTTGGATATTGAGTCCTTCTACTTTCCTTAGAAATGAGCTCTTCTTTCTCTGATTCCTCTTTGAATAAGAAACTTGCCTATAGAAAACATAATGCTAATGGAAACTGCTCAACCACACTAAATCAACAATTCTCATGCCAGTTGCCTGTTAGCAATATAGATATACTTTTGTCTTTTGCTGATAAGCACACTGAAATCTGTCAGGATATATTCTGTTACTGCCTTTTAATTAAAGATAAAAATTCAGCATTTTATGTTACTGAAACTGAGCCTGACTACATATCTTGAGTAGCTGAGCTATTGGTGCATGACAAGGAAATGTTTTTTATGAAACTGAGCAGAACTGAAATTGGAACAAAATTTCTGGGCACTACTTGAACAATGGTTCTTTTCCTTCAAATCTCAGGACAAAGTAAATACCATAGATTGCTGATAAACATTTTTTCCCTACCAATTTTATTCATGCCTTAAAGGTCTTCTGTTAGCTTGTTTCTTGCAGAATGCATGCCTGAAGCTGTAAGAAACTTTCAGGGTAAATAATTTCCCACAATAATAACCCTTCATGGATCGCAATTACACTGTGAGCTTTTATGCTCTTGTTTCCAAAACTCATCATGACAAAGTTACTGGCTGACTGCTATTCCCCATCTCCCTTCACAGCACCTTTAATTGTCTTCACACTAAATGTTTACAAAGATCTCAGTAAGAAATAAAGGAAATTGCTTCTGCAATTAAAAGTTATTAAGAATATTTTGTGGTGAAAGGTCTTCACAAGTTTATATTTTAGACCCAATTCATAAGTTTTTGGTCACTCAGTTTGTCAGAATTAACATTTTAACTATTAAAACCTCCAAATATATGACATTAGGCTCTAAAATAGAGTTATGTCTTCCAAAAACACTGTGCAAAAATGTTTCTATCCAGACTTTTTTTACTTTAAAGAAAACAAAACAAATCATGATTCATAAAATTATACTAAACCAGACAAAACTACGTTTAACATAAAAGTACTGTCTTGTCATGTGACATACAATCTCATCACAGAACAAGTTTTGCATTATGTACCTTCTTTGTTCTTATTTATCTATGAAAGGTTAGAGGCATGTAGAAGAAACCATAGATACATGTTTTACATAGCCTTAATAATTCTCACTTGAAAGAAGAATATTCCATACTATGTGAAAAGGTAAAAATCAAAATGAAAGCAAAAGATTACTTCTGTGCTGCAAGCAAATATTTTGCAAAGTTCGGTTGCCAAGTCCATTTGCTAAGTTCTGTTTCCAATTCTTGCACATGCAAATGTGTGTAAAGTAAGGCCTTCTACATCCATAGTCCCAAATCTAGCATAGTTTAAGTATACATGTTGAAATTTAAAAATATCCCTGCAATTTTGTAGACAATAATATTTTACATTTGCAAGTGTTTTATGTTTACAAGAAGAAACCATTTCAAGGGATTCATAGCCACTCAGAATCTAGACCGTAAGAGTTTCTGAAGAAAAAGGCCTGAGGTTGGGATGCTATGACCTATTATAATATGATTTTCATTATAAAATAACAGTAACTTTTTTTAAAAAAAAAGCTCCACAGCATCTTACAGATATAAGTAAACTTCCAAATAAAGGAAAATTCGGAACTGAAATAATCATGGAATTTGATCACTTACTTCCTTTATGTTGAGTATTTTGTGTTTCCAAGTATATCAACACCAGCAGAGACTTGCTTTTTTCAGAAATATTTTTAGTACTTTCTTATACTTCTCTTGATTAACTATACTGTGAGTTTAGTGTGCTCTCTGGGCTCTCCACCACTCTAAATTGTATTGACTGCCTGAGTTTCCCGATTTGTGACCCAATCTGATTTCTGTGCATGTCTTTTCCAGGTACCTTTTGGATAAGTGCTGCAGATTGTGCTAATGCTTTTATAATTTGTGCTTGCTTTGTTCCAGTTGTAATTTCACAGATTTCCATTTATCTGTAATATCACAAAGACTGTATGAATATCAGGTCCTACTTTTTCAAGAATATACAATACACAAGATTCCTTACACAGAGGTGTCACAGGATTTCTCAGCAGATAGATAGGAAGTCATAATGAGGAACACAATTATTAGGTGTTAGAAAGCATATAGAAATATCTGCAATCTATTAAATAAATGTCACAATGGAGCTGATAATGCCTAAAGGAAATTGTGTGACTGATTTTAATGGAATGTATGGAGAAGTTTCTGGCAACAAAGTCATGTAGGTGCTGGTTCTTTTGTAATAAGGGGTTAGGAGTTATTCAAAAGCCAGAACCCTAGAAACTAGAAAAGAAAATAGACAATAAAAGTTTACATAGAAACACCGATTTAAAATTAGTTTCATTGTCATTTGAGGTTCAGTGAAGAAGGCAATATCTTTACAATGTCTCAGGTTTCAGTTTTTTTGGTCCAGCTAATGCACTGCCAGTCATGTAAGGTGGGTTGAAAGTTCAGACTTAGAAATACACTTTTAACTGGAGTAAATTAGCATGGCAAACTGACATCAGTGGATCTCCATAAATTTATTCTATGTGAAGCTTTGGTAAAATTTAACACTGGATTACATGATGATGTAATATACCTATATGAGCTTTCATTTAGATGCAGCTTATATATATTGTGCATGACTCCACTACACCAGACTGACTGCACAATGCCACCCTAAAGGCTGCTTTTCATCTCCAGAGCAGCATAAAACAGCAAGGGTATATAAGTCAAGTTGGCCTTGGAAAGCAGTGCAACTTGCTTTATTTCGTCATTCAGGAGGTTCTCCAAACAAGGAACATAAACTAGTAGAAGAATATCCAAAAGGAAAACAAGATATGTAACATCTGTTATTTACTACTTGCTTTGATCTCCTGTTGTGCCTCCAGAGTCCCAGATATATTCAACACAGACCTCTCAGACTGTCCTGAAAATCTTCCACAAGAAATAACATTGTTTGGTCCCATAAGTGTAAGTTTAGTGCTAAGTTTAAAGACACTAAACAGGGGACCTTTGCATGGAGAGCTTTTGTTTTTTGTGTATAATCTAAACTATTTCAAAACCTCTTACAAAAACAAACTGATGACAAAATCAGACACAGCATATTCCAGCTGTGTTAATAAGAGATGACAGTGGCTAAGATGTCTTGTATATGCCTTATTGCTAAAAATCAAATATACTGAAGTCTAATCCTGAGAATGTGGATTTTTATGCAATTGCTGTGCATGTTTTCATCCATGTTAACTTTCAATATCTTTCTAAAGAAAATAAAAGTAATTTCATTACATTCACTGCAGAAGCTTCCAAGGACTGGTGGGCTCCAGAACAGTGCTCAGTTGCAGGAGCTTTATATGGGTGAGCAAGACAAAGGCTATTCTGAGACTGTGCATTTTATTATATGGTTAATGCACAGGTCAACAGAAGAATAAAAAAATAACTGTCTACAGAGAGAGAAGGAGGACGAGGTAATAATTGAAGAAGGTATGCTTCCAAGCTTTGTTCTTTGTGAACCAGAAGACATCACACAGTGGTGAGAAAATCCCTGAGGAAATATTCCAGAACTATCCAGTGCTTGCAACGACTGACAGTTTACACTTTGACTCAAGTTTAAGAAATGACACTTCTCCACACCGTAGAAGTACTCTATATAGCAAGCAGAAGACAAATTCATTAAGGAAATGAATCTGTCATGAAGAGCAGAAGGGACTGCCTCTGAAAGTCAAGGCATAGTACCACATGAACCATGAAGTGCTGTCAGGGATGCTGTGGTAGGTTAGTCAATTCAACTAGACTTCCATCACCAAAGCTAGTTCAGCTATGGCAACACCACACCACAATCAGCCGTGTAGATGTACTAACTTACGTTTTCTAAACTGGCTGGAGATTAAAAAGTGTTTTGAGGAAATTGGCTTTGGGCATAGAACTGCTCATCACATTGATTCACACTGTCTAGTTCTTCATCATCTTCATGATATTCTCTTTTCTCCAGACATTAAATTATCACTAAATTAACACTAGCTATTCCCTTAATAAAGCTTAAGCTCATTTAAAAATAGAATCAACAAGAAGTTGTTAGAAAAATCATAAATTTAAGACTTTCCTCAGCTATATGTCTAACATGGCACACATATTCTATAGCTAAGTCCAGTTTATCTAACATGACATATGCTGTCAAAGAATGACAGCTGGGTTTCTGCACTTGAATTTAGTTATGTAAATATGACTAAATCACTGATTTAAACAATGTTTTAATGTTATTCCAATGTTACCAAAACCAGAATTTTGCTTAGGGTCTTTTTTTAAAAACATCTGGAATCCAGGGAATAATTATCTTAATTAAGATGTATGAAGAGTCATTGTCTATTTGGTATTTCTTTATTTAGCAATTTCAAGAATGCCCATTTCATTAGCAGATGAATGTCTCCATTACCCTTTCTTTTTTAGCTTTTCCCATTGTGATACAGAACAGTTTTTTTTCTGAGTGTCTTTTAAAATGTAAAT
This sequence comes from Strix aluco, assembly GCF_031877795.1. Lineage (NCBI taxonomy): Eukaryota > Metazoa > Chordata > Aves > Strigiformes > Strigidae > Strix > Strix aluco. The sequence goes on from NC_133933.1 coordinate 19,673,083, forward strand.
AAAATGGTCTAAGACTGAGTAAAGATGAAAGTTATGTCTGGTCAACTTCTATGGTGAAAAACAAGGATAAAAGGAGAGGCTCAGGGAGAAGGAAAAAAGAATAAAGGACACCTTGTGAAGAATCTCACTGATGACTGTTGTCAGCTTCAGGATAGTGTCCTGAATTTTCCTTCAGGAAAACAGAGCTTCATCTATTATGGGTCATCCTGGAAGGCCTAATCAAAGATTGTTTTCTCTGTTTCTCATGGACAGGAACTGACAAATTGGTATTGTGCAGGGTTTCCTGTAAAATCAACTTCCACCTCTGTGTCCAGTATATTTGTCACCATTGCCAGCAGCGTGAAAGGGAAAATGTTGAAAATCGCAGGTGCAGATATAAAACCAGCCCTCTTTTCTAAAAGTTACTCAGGTGTTTTTACTTTCAAAACCTATGAGGAGCTTTTCACAGAAGTTCATAATGAGTTTTTCAAATAACCTTTTGATACAAACAATTTAATTCAACAAAATCCACCTAACTATGAGCAGTCTCAAAACATATTAACATAACTTCAGTAGCTTGGTTTGAAGCTGTCATAGCATTCTAAGACAACACTGCACTGTATGGAATGGTAAAATAAATGACAGCCTGTTTCTTGGAGGTGGTTGACTCTACACAGAAAACCAAAGATGTCCTAATGTGTTGTGTTCGCTTCTTTTTAGAGACAATGCTGTAAAGATAAATCTTTCCAAAAGCAATAAAGATAAAAGGTTTCATTCTGCTTTAATTAGACTAATCAAATGCACTTCATCAAGAGTTTTAAAGGATGAATCCAGACATTTTAAAGTCTAAGAAGGAAAAGTTTGGACTGGTCAGAGAAATGATAGCATGGGTTAACTTCCCTGGGAAGATTTTTTTTTTCACTTATTCCATGCTGAGTTTAACAACCCAAGTCAAGTGCTGACTGGCTTTACTTCAATTGTGCAGTGAAAGCAGAAAACTCTATACCTGACTATCCCAGAGTTTGCTTTCCCAAACAGTGGCTCTGCTGAGTCCAAGAAATGCACTTTCTGGTGTTAGTGAGATACAAATTCATAGAGTAGCTGGTAATTTTGGGTGCAGTAACTTGTACATTTCATGATGCTTGGAGGAACATCAGTGAAAGAGTGTACAGGAATGCTGCTCATCCCATCCTTTATCTTTTGTTCTTGGAAGTCACTTCCTGAAGGCCACATCTTCTTGATTTTTTTATCAGATTGCATTTTATACTTGCATGAAACAAGGCTATCAGTCAGTAAGATGTGTTGCATTGACCAGAAAAGACAGCCATATTTGCCTTCATCAAGCTTTCTTAAAATAAACACTGACAACATTAATCTTACCAATGGTGCTTGGCCATGAAGCCTTTTTTTCCCCCAAAGTAATCTGTGAAACAAAACATCCGTTTAGTTTCACTCATAATTGCTAATTATCCTTATTACTAATTAACTAATTTCTTTACAGATGGCTTTTGAGGAAGAACTTCAGGTCAAAATACATTTCCAAGTCTTATTTTTCACTGACGTGTCTTTAACTAACTCTTTCTCCCATCTGCAACTCAAATAAGCATGTTTGCTTTGTCATTTGATTAGAAATATTTGCTTTTTATCTCAAGTATATCTCAATATAAAATGTATCACCATAAGCACTGAGCATGTCACAATCTCTAGTGTAACTTCATGTTGAGCCTGAAAAGTAAAGGAAATTTCTACATCTATTATCGGGAGCTGACATACAGAGAAACTGAGCACTTACTTTAACAAAAGATTTGGGATCAGACATTTAGAGATCTTTGCTGATGAAGGAAAACCAGCACCCAAAGGCAGCAGTTGCCCAGGCTTCCTTTATCAAGGATAAGGACTTCTGTGGGTTTTAGGAACTTCTAGAGCTAGATGGCTCACTGTCACAGAAGAAGTAAAGGTAGAGAAAAGTAATCCAGTTTCAGATTTAAGAAGCTAAAGCCCATCTAAATTCTAACTCAGCAGCAAAATCCTTGATATCATCTAGCTGGAAGCTAACATCTTGTCTACTCTTTGTGTCAGAGCAGAGGTTGAATGCTTGTTTGTAGCAGTCCACATCATCACACTAACCATTAGCTGTCAAATACTATGTGACTGGGCCCTTGCAAGCCCATTAATTGCATCTTAAGATATAATCCATATAACCTAGTACACAGTCATTATTTTTATGTGTTCACTGCTATGCAGCGACTAGAACAACATTGCATTTTATAAAACATCTTTCTGAAAATTCATATAAACTTTAAGTTAGTCTTCAGGGGAATACGAATGAAAAAGTAAAGCAAAATAATATGAGGCACAATGCTCTGAAATAAGTTAAATTCTATGATAACAAAGCATAACTTTTCTCTTGAATAGCAAGGAGAGACTTTATGTGGTACATCATTTTTGAATAACATGTTAGATAGGATTTTTTAATATTTCAAAGTAAAAAGCATTCTGGATTGGCTATCTTTCTGTTATCCTTAAAATTACATGTTTCGGTTCCTGATAGCAAAGAAAGGACATCCAATTATCAGAAGCCTTCAGCCAAAACAAGATGATTAAAAAGGCTTTCTGGATATGGTAAAATCTTCCCTGAAGTGTGGACAGTCCCCCATGGTCTTCAACCAGTCAAACTGCATATGGAAGACCCCTCCATCTACCTCCTTGGGAATCGTGCAGAGGGAGCTCTGGCAGTCCCATGAGCCTTGAGTTTTTGAAGGCTGTTCTTAGACTGCTGTAAAGAAAGGGTTCCTCATCCTTGAGAAATATTTCCCTGGGGCTGAAGATTCTGTAAATGAAATAAAGTAAAGCAGAAATATTCAGACTGGGGTGATTTTTACTCTTTTCCTCCGTAGTTGATAACAACACCATCTGCTCGAGGATTTTCTGCAAGCAGTTTAAATTCATTGAATAAACTGTTCACTCCAGATTGTTTGCTCCACTCTATATAGCAATCTACAATTGTTGATTAATTAATGTGCACAGTTAACCAGTGAGAAAGGTATGTACTATTGCTCCAGATGGGGAAACTAAGGCACAGAGAGTTTATCTGACCTGTGAAAAGTAGCTGGAGAAACTCAGTTTTAAATAGATCACCGGAGCAACCATCATTATATAGCAGCCCTGAATTTCTGTCATATGCTTTCTTTTTACTATTTTTTTGAGCAGTGAGAGTTTGAGGAAGGAAATCTGCTAAAACGTCCTTTCATGTACCTTCAGAAGCAGCTGCAACTGCAAGTGATAAATAATGAAAAGTATACAGTGCCATTTGATGTCAGACTGCTTTGTTTGGTTTATACCCTGAAATTTCCTAAGTTAGTTAGGGGCTTCTTTGACTGGATGAGTTCCAAGATGGAAAAATCATAGGTGGATCTTGCAAACACCCAACAGACGATCTTGACTATTACATTGATCCTTCTGCCTGGAAATAAATAAACAAACACACATTTGATGTTAAAACTGCACATTCCTTACTCCTCAAACTAAAAGGCATGACTGAAACAAAGGATTAAAAGGGTTAAATTATCAACCTGGTGTCTGGCCAACAGGAATGCAACCCATGAGTGAAAACTGTTACATAAGCAGAAAAACTAAATAGGCTAACAAATGAAGACAATCCAGTAAACCCAGAAAATGAAGACAAATACACGTTCTTGCCACAGAAGCACTAGAAAATAATTGCAGACTTCTTATTTATAGATTATTTGTATAGAAATATTTGTTTTCATGCTTTGTATGCAGTTTGTGTATGTACCGCTCTGTAAACTGCATTTAGATTAGTATGGATGATTTATCATATATAGGATTTAAAAACCAGTGAAGGTTATAATCACTGCACCCCTAAGCTTACCAACATAGTTTGAACAAGGATGGTTGTATGGCAATATTTCAGGAAGGAAGAGATATTGAGAAGAAGCTCTGAGCCTTGAGAGAGTTAGGGAGAAAAGAGCAGGTTCTTGGCAGTGAAAAGGCAAGTCCCACAGCATGGCTGAGTTTTGCAGAGTGCCTGCAATCAGGAGAAGATGCAGACAAACTAGAGCATGTGCTGACTTCTGTCGTGTTTGGTGGGGATATTGCTGTCACTCCATGACCGTGAGTTGTTTTTAATGGGAAAGTTGCTCAGCAGAGACAGAAATACCAGCATAGGAAATAAAAAGTCAAATGAGCTCTCTCATGCATTAGCAACAAAATTAAATTAAGAGGACACACTGCATAGGGTTAGAGTTGAATGGTTTAAAGTGAGAAATTAAATATGTGTAAAGTAAAGGTCTGGTGCCAGGGCAAAACAAGATGATGGTTAGATGTGAGGTGGGCATAACAACATCTCCCCGCAGGAACTATCATTTGGTCCTGATTACTTAAGGTTTGGATAGACAAACTTAGAGATAAACCAACAAACAAGTCAGGCAATGGGTGTGTTTAAATTGTGACTTCCAAATTCAGGATAACCACTGTCAAATTAAGAACAAAACTGCAAAACATACCTGGACAAAGACACTAGAAAGGAAGAGGATTATTTTGGAAGTTTGCCTCAGGCCTTTGCATCAACATTATTTTCTCCATTGCTTCAGCTAGTCATGACATATGATATTAATTGATATTAATTGATTATATTCCCTTTTCATGATTCATAGTGAGTTACAGCTCCGACAAGTTAATTCTGCTTTAACTGGTTTTTTACTTCATCATTTTCTTCTATAACAGAGACTAAATTATTCTCTACTTTAGTACTAAATATAAAATGTCCTATTCATCTCACATCAAGAAAATTATCACTTCTTGCATCAGCAATTTAAACTGGCCTCTGCTGCATGAAAATTGTTGTTAACAACTGGTAAAATGCCAAGTAAACCAAATGGTACTTGCTGTGTTGTTTTTTGCACTGTAATAGCCTGTCCCCAAATGTACAATACCCTTGACAACTAAGTATGTCAGGCTAAATTCTGATCAGACTAATTCTGGTTTAGATCCAAACAGAATTACTTTAATGAGCTGAAGAGCAACTTTTTCTTTACCAAACATGTAGGTTACTGGCTTCATTCCATGTAAGATGCTAATACTGATTGGTCAGGCTATCAGTTGTGGGAAAAAATGTGAAGAACTAAGTTAAAATAGTTTATAGTTGGTCTGAGATGCTTGAAAGAAAACAATACTCATAAGAACACATTTTATATTAAAGCAGAGGGCCTGATGGAGGTATGAATTACCTAAAATGTAGAAAGATCTTAGTGGTAACAGCATGTTTTGTGCAGCCATAACATTATCAGAGCCCGTAGTCTTGCTGAGTTTGGTAGCAGTCTAATAAAGGAACTCAAGTTCCTGTCTCAAAGGTCTTGCAGACCAAGTAGCTGAGGAAGAGGTGAATACAGTGAGGAAAGAGATGAACAGAAATAATATTGAATGCTTCATTTCTAAGTAATAACATCAACAATGTATTCTGATAAACAGGTGTTAAGAACTCCTTCATGTTAGATTTTCATTCATCATGGAGGAAAGGATATATATTTTTTTTAAGAGAAAAGACAACCTGCATTTTCCCCTGTACTAAAAGCATTAAGCCCAGAAATTCACAATGAGGTGAAATATATTTAGTTTATTCTGCAAGACAGAGATGGACCATTTAAAAATACTGTCACTCAGAAATGAGGACACACACATACATGTACTCACACACTTTTTCTTTGGAGAATACAACTTCATTTTTCACACTATGTGCTCCCTCCACAGCATTTTATTCTTCTCCTTGTGCTGCCTCATCAATCCAAGATTTGAGTCTTTTTCTTGTAAGTAGTCCCATTATTTTTTGCTTATAGTGTTACAATTTCCATGCAGCAAAATGTTTTGTACAGCTGTGTGCTGTTACCATGCTGCTTCACTGTAAGCTGCTTGACTTATCATTGTTGCCAGAAAAACGCAGCTTCTTGTACATATATAATGAAAGCCTTAAATGTTTTCCAAATATCTATCTGAAATATATTTGTCCTAATTAAAAAATATCCTGCAGATTTACTGTTGAGACTAATGATATAAAAAACTACAGACATCTTTCTTAGTGCTTTGGTAGTCTAGGCAGTGGACCAGTCTGATATGTATGGTATATCCACTCTTGACTTCCTTTTTTTCAGTGTGGGGCAGATTTTAGACTGATACTAAAGACAAGTTTTCCCTCAAGTGGTTTACCAATAGTGTCATCACTTTGTACTGTACTTATCTTCTAGCTGTTCACCATGTTTCTATGCCTGTAACTTCAGTCTTGTGCTGGACTAAAATACCCTGAGTCATTATATGCAATGGGGTGTGGTTCCTCACTGGGTCCTTCAGGATTGCAATGACTTAATGATGGTATTGTACAGCAGAACAACCATTTTCTTTGTATTCCTATTGTCTGCTAGGGACTTCAGTGTAAATCTGGACGAAGAGGGCTTAATTGCCCACACTGTACCATTTAAATAAAAAGTAGTGACATCAACATACTAAAAAAATGGGGGGGACAGGGAGCATTTTAGTTACTAAATGATAACAAACATGCACAAAGGGAGGAACTGGCTGGGAGGATTAGACCCATTTCCTGCTCTTGCTTTGTGACTGTCCTGGTTTCATCTGGGATGGAACTAATTATTTTTTTCTTCTTAGTAGCTAGAATAGTGCTGTGTTTTGGATTCAGTATGGGATTTGGTATGAAAAGAATGTTGATAATGCACTGATGTTTTCAGTTGTTGCTAAGAAATCAAGGACTTTTCAACTTCACCTATCCTGATAGTGCTCAAGTACACAAGAAGCTGGGAAGGAGCATAGCCAAAGCAACAGACCTGAACCGGACAATGGAATATCCATGTCATATAATGTCATGCTCAGTATATAGATGAGGGTTGATCGGGAAGCTCTGTCTTGCTTCCAGGATTGCAGTTTTGGGATTCTCACTTCTCTGCGATTGCTAGCCAGGAATGGGCTGGGCGTCAGGCAGCGGGTGTGAGCAATCCCATTGTGCATTACTCGTTTGCATGTTCTGTTATTACTATTATTATTATCATTATTATTTTAATTTTATTTTATTCCAATTATTAGATTGTTTTTATCTCAACCTACAAGTCTCCTTACCTTTACCCCTCCGATTTCTCTCCCCCATTCCCCAGAGTAGGGGAGGGTGAGTGGCTGCGTGGTGCTTGGCTGCTGGCCAGGTTTAAACCATGACAGTGATAGAAACACTAAAGAGCAAAGTTCGATTTCCAGCTCCACTGGTTGGATAATGAACAGTCTCTGGTTTCCAGTCTTGCTATGTTCATGGGTGCTTTACACACTCTTGGTTTTGTGCCAACATTGTATGGTGGTTCAGGTTTTTTCCTTTCTCTCTATTGCTTTCCCTCCTCATGCATCCTTGGAGAGCTGACTTATCTCCTCTGCCAGTGATGTGCTCCGCTGCCCAAGCCTGGGTCTCTTGGGCATCTCTTACAAAATAATTTCTATTCCTCAAACCTTTCTTTAGTTCATCTCTGCACCTGATCCTGTCTAACTTACTTCCTACCCTGTAAAATCCTGAGTCATTAACAATATCACTGTTCCTTAACAGCTATTTCAACTATTAGGCTCTTTTGCAGTTATTCTCAGTGTCTTCCACACACTGATATCGTACTTCAAGGAAACAAATGTTCAATGCCTACACTCTATTATCAGAACTCATATGAGTCTTTCTTTCTCATTCCTGTCTGAAACAAAACCTTCTTCGAGTTTTGAATGAATTGTATTAAGTTCCTCTTTGTCTGCAATGTTATATTCCTCAGTGATTGGGAATTGGAAGTGAAAATAGTCATGAAGATGGTAGGTTTGATTAGAGCCATCTGCATCAAGCCTTAAAATCTTGAGGTAATATATGGTGTACCTATACTTGGCCCTGATGTAATTTCAAATTACCACACATTTGCAGTGTTAGGAATACAGATAATTTGGATCAGTATTTGGACTTTCAAATACTATGGAGCATGCTCTGAAACCTTTGGAAAAGTATCTGTTGCTCATCACAGGTACATATAGGATCTCTCCTGTCCCAGCAGGTGAACTCTGTTACTGCAGTGATTTATAGAAAAAGTTAATTTATTGACTGTTTAGTTCTACAGTTCATTCTTTTAAATAGTTTCCATTAATGTCATTGGATGTGCATCTCAAAAAGAAATGTGTTTGTACATGCTTAGAGCATGCACGAACTTCTTTTCCTCACTTTGTCTTCCTTTTTCATATCTTTCACTAACTCTTCGTCTTTCATCAGAGTTCCACAATGCTACCAATTATAGAAACAGAAATGATTGACTGTGACTGTTACCAATGTATTCAAGCTAGTTCAGTAATAAGAATCATCCAGTAGCATTGTCCTCCAAAGCAGAGTATGTTTTATTCACCCAGACCACCATAAGAGGTCTGAACATGGCAAACTGAGTACAGTGCTGGAGAGGTGCCATGAAAACAGGATAATTGCTTGCTAAGCATTATGCTCTCCTCTCTCAATGTGAGAACCCAGTTTTTCAAAAAAGGTATGATACTTATATGACATATGAAAAAAGGTATAAGATCTATTTTTTTTATATATATACTTCAAATTATATTAAAAAAGATATGTATAGAGAGGTGAAGCTGCAAATCCATTTTTCAGCAGATATGAACTTCTCATTTCATTAATACTGCATTAATATCAAAGCAACGCCATCTTTGATTTTAGGCACTCAACCATGTGTTTACTTCTTGTAACTGCCAAAGATCCTGGAGGAATAGTTATGCACTCCTTTCCACATAATACTACAACCTGTTCCTAAACAATTAAACTGAGTACAGCTGGGCAGAAGGTGGTTTGAGTGGTATATGGAGCAGATGATGATGCTGTACATTAATGGTCACCTGGCAAAACCAATGTTAGCTTCAGTGTTCCTTGCTCTATATGTTTGGGGGTTTTTTGTTTCTTTGAAGCTGAAGGCATATTGAACTTCTTAAATTTGAGAAACAAAAGAGACTTCAGTTGAGGTTATATAAGTGGTGCTGTTGATTTCTCTTTCACAGTTGCCAGCTCAGCTGGATGAAAATATCCTATATAATGCATAGGATTTTCCTCCTGTTACTTGAAGGTCATTTAAGCAAAATAATTTGTTCTCACTAGCCCCTGCCATTCCTACATTTCCTTTTTCTTCATACTTAAAGCAGTTGTGAAATATTACCACTAAAGTCCTTACAAGTCCTATATATAATACTTTAGTTGCTGTCAGGATCAGACCTAATCATCACCATCCAGGTGAGCATATTCAAGCTGCATGGGGAATGTCAGACAGTAAGAAAAACAAACAAAATGTGTTGTTTGATTTTATATGCCATATGCTCAAATCTATGAAAGTAAATGACCTGTTGGCAGTAACAGATAGCCAGTTATATAATCATGTAAAAGACTGTAACAAAATTAAAACAAAATCTGTCTTATAAAGTGATGGTTATGAATAAAAACTTCCATTGTAATAAGTCATTCCAAGAAGGAGGAAAAATCATCACACAGAGTATTGCTCTTTTAAAGACTATCAGAATGTCTCAAATGTGAGACAAAGCAAGCAACAAAATACACTAAGGATTGGAGTCTGCCTTCTAACAAGAAACAAATCAAAGTTATACGTAAAGGTAGACACAACAGCTGAGTTAGCATTATTCATAAAAATTTCAGCAAAGGGCTCCCCAGAGTTGACTACTGATATGTAAACCAATGTGGAAGCAGTATAAGAGTTTATAAAATGTATAGTAAAAAAAAAAGTTTGTGATGAGAGAAAGCAGCTGACAGACTGAAAAGTCCTGTCTGAAGAGAAACATATGCAACATGTTCATCCACGCATTTCCTTTGGCTTTCAATCACCAAAAAGTCTCTAGTATACACGTAAAAAAGAGTGGATATGAAACAAGGTAAAAAGTGTCGAAACTAAGCAATTTGAGAAAATAATGGGACTCTAGATCAAGTGGGGAACCTGGGCAAGGGCTGAACAATAGGCTCAGGGATAGCTACACTTGCAGTGGAGCTGATGGTGGGCTGCCTGGCCCTAGTACTTACCCTGGATGAGGACAGAGCGTTAGCCCAGACCCTCCAGCCCTGTTGCAAATGAAGATGTTTTGAAGGGACAAATGTTTTTGCAGCATACCCCTTCCTTTATGACACCCCAGGTGCCCAGTCCCAGTGGGGCTCTCACCTTTGTCTATCTCCAAAACATATCAATTATAACATTTACCCAAATAAATCACGTCACATTATCCTTGGTCTGGCCATGTGCCACACAGTCTTGATAAATACTAAGCATGGTGTTCAAAACTCAGTGTACAAATATCAAGCCACGCTTATCTTCGGGTTGCCATGAGATTCAGATACCACTGTGCTTTATCTTCTCATTACTGAGGCTCTACCACTTGTAATGTGCTGAAGCTTTTTTTGTAAACTGGCTCCTGGATACTGAAAACATTAATTAAAACGACAGGTCCATAAATATCGAAAAGAAGGCATTTCTAGATTCAGGGTGTTATTTTTCCTACATCTGATGGATGGTCATAAGTGTCAAAGACTGAAGGAGGCCAAGAAATTGTGAAGATTCCACTCTTCGTGTTTTCCTCAAATATTTAGGTAAAGAAAAACAAATTCTTCCTGTCTACAGAAATAATAGACAATAGTGGCACTACTCTCAGACACCTTAACACAAAATGGAACAGAGACACAGATAATATCTGTTGATGAACAGCTTGTAATTATTTGCATCCACAGTGCAGTGCAATTGCTTACATTAATAGTGTGGATGAGAGGAACTGTGGGAAAATGGAGGTTACTCACTTCTAATTTTAGCACTATAATGAATATCCAACTCCTCAAATGCACTGAACAAATGAACTTACCCACTCTGTATTTATCATTACACTACTCATTAACATGGTGATAATTAACTCTATGTAAAGTTTCACAGTTTGAGGGACTATAATAATTAATATATTAACAGGTTTTATATGGTCATTATTCACGCTAGTGCATTTGACTTAGGATTGTTGCCTGATTGTTTTATAAAACTGAAAATGCCACTTAACTGATCAGCAGCCAAGATTGAAGTTTCTCAGTCATATAGCTTACAGAATAGTTGGGAAATGTCTGTTATGAATGTAAGTACTTCAAAATGTGCTGTATATTTTCTTTCTTCATTCTTTTCCCTTGGCGTCTTTATGTTTCTCCTTCCTTTGGCCTCTCCATTTTCTTCTGTTCCAAATCAGCCTCAGTTTTCCTATTCTTGTCATATTTATTCATTCTGTTGGAGAGAAGAATTTTCCACACCTTTCCTTTTCTTAAAAAAAATTTGATTAAAAAAATAAAGTTAATTATTTCTAATGTTTTCTATTCTCTTTTGTCAGAAACCTTTGGGTTATAATTTTTTTTTTTTTCCCAGAACTTTAAAATGACATGCTGAGAAAACCATCACATGCAGATTCATAACTGTCTCCTCTGTCTAAGGTCCATTGGATTTTGACATTCCTCGGGGGATATCAGAGTTTTGCAGGAGTGACAAACAGCAATGGAGAAATATCAAGAAGATTCAGAAGTTCAGCTAACTCAAATCTCACCCTGTCAGAACTCAAGTAAGTTACCTTGCTGACAACTAGCAAAGGTCTGAGACAGATGTAATTCTGATTTGTGTAAATCAAATGGAAATTTTGGTGCCCAGACTTTTGTTTCAGACTCTTGAAAGAAAGCAGCTGCAAGGTCTGGTTTTATACTGGAAGTTCCCTGTTGTTTGGGGTTACGTAGATGAGAAAAACATTTGCTTAGCTTCTAGAGATACCTAACTCCTAATGAGATAACAGGTACTTTAGCTTTTGATGAAAAATGATGCCACTCCCTCTAGAGCAGGAAAATTTGCTATCTGGGCTTGCTGGAAATCTTCAGCTTTTCAGAAAAAAAACCAAACCAGACATCTAAAAGTTCAGTATGACTTACCTGTTTTAAGAAACTCTGGAACTATGCTTCATAGCGACATCCGCTCAGGTAACTAATGTCATAACTCTCTTTAGAGGCCAAAAAATGCCAACTCTGCTCCTGACAGAGCCACGTGGGACTCCCAGTCTACACTGCATCATGGTACGTGCTATTAAACTTAGGCCCATAAAAGAGAATAAGGAGCAAGGCATCTACTTTGAATAATGCAGCACTATGACATTTCCAGAAGTTTTGTTTTCCTGAATCTTTGTGATGGTTTAGCTAAAACATCAATTTTTAGTATTTACCTTTTCACAAATTTTCAACAAATTTAACTAAAATTTTGATAAGGTCATAAAATATTGCTGGAATGGGACAACCCACCTTCTTTCTATATTTCCATGTTCTGCAGAAAATCTGGCATTTCCAACATGTACAACAGGACACAACCACCTCCTTCCTCTCCATTGTCTTCTCCCTCTATCTGACAGTTCATAAAGCATCTAGAGAGTTTAAAGAGTTTATGATGTGAATAGAAAGGCACATATGGTTAGAAAGAGATGTAAAAGAAGATGCCTAGATTTATATCAGTCTCAGAATGGGCATATTTCCATTCTCAATCTTTCTCAGCCCCCCACTGAATACAAATGTGGAAAGTGAAGAAAGGTTTAAAATCAGCTTTAGGGTACATAGGGTTAAATATTGCAACCACATGTGAGATAGTAATGATACTCAGTTATCTCCTCAGAAAATTTGTTTGGTGTTTGGGATAATTAAATAAAAGATAATTTTTTAACCAAGTGGAATTTCAAAAGATTTCTCTGTTCTCCCAGATGAAACAAGAAAACAACTCATATTTGACCCTGCCACTATCCCTGACTCCTGTTCTTATAAAGCTTGATAAAATAGATTTATCTTGGTCCCTCACCCAGTAAATATATCACAGACACACCTCTATCATTGTTTTCAATAATTAATTCCAGTGTCAGGGGCCTATTTAGAAAAAAAACAAAACCAAAACCAAACAGCTGCTTATTCATCAGATGGCATCTTTAAAATGTTTTTTATCATGCCCCAGCTGACTTCATTGAAGATAGTAAATGTTATTTCTGTTAGCACTGAATAGGCAATGCATCTCTGGAAAAAGTGATTTTGGTTCCCAAATCATTAATATAATTATTAGAGCCTAAGGGTCTTCAAACAGGCTAAATGAATTAGACATACAAGTCTCACAGAAATTTGGAGAGTTGGATATCAAAGTACTGAGATGCTATTTTAAGCTCCCATGCCAAAATCTATTTGGTTCCTGAGTCTGGAAGGCTCAATGATGACTTTCAGGCCAATTTTCAGACATCATCTTTATGAATAATAACTGAAACCTACTTCCCTGTAAATAGGGTAGATTTGCCAAAAGATGTTAAAAGGATAAACAGGGTATTTCTAATTCCATATTTCAATGTCACTTTTTCAGGGTAGAATATGTATGAAATATAATTATTTTGGGGATCAGTACCTTTCTTTTTAAACTACTTAATATCATCACAAAAGGAAAGTGAAAAGCATGTTTACTAAGTTCCAGTCTATTAGAGCCACAAAATTAGACACCTGAAAAAACCTTCATCAATCAATAACATCATCAAGGTCAACAGATTGAGAACCATAAACTGAGAAATTGGTCCAGTGCTATTGTAAATGAAACCACACAAGGATTAAAAAAAATCCTGTCTTTTACAGTGATTGTGTTAAATCATAAAATGCATTACATTCATTTAAACAAAGAAAGGAGAAAATAGAGGGGAAAACCCCTTCAGGACCTGCACCAGATAGGATTCGTACAATACAGGTTGTTTCCCTGTGCATCCATTGCAATCTGTAATCACAGACTTTTTTTTTTTTTTAAACAAAAGTACATTATTATCAAGTTCATGTTTGTGTGCTAACAAGAAGGGAAATGTGAAAAAAGGGATCTTGGCATTTTGATAATATAACTGAAGATTCATTTTTATGCATATTCTGTAGATTCAGAGTAATGAGCTTAAATAAAAATAATAATAAATATTTTATAAATATTTTGGATTAATATGATTTCCTTTTTTTAGAAGCACTAAAAGTTGACAGGAATCAATTTCAGACCTGATTTTTAGCTCTGAGCATAATGCTGAAGGAAGCAGGTGGAAATAAAAATAGTAAGCATGCACTGTAAATGTTTGTGGTGTGAATATATGAGGACTGGAATTATGCCAATGCAGCTACGATTTCACCATATTTTTTTAAGTTTGACCCTTACACTGCCTGTATCAATTCAACATTTTTGTCTGTATCTCATTAATTTAATCCCACTGCTATGTGATGAGAAGTGCAGTCTGCAGAGCAAGTGACCTTGATGAGCCTTTATGGCCATAACCCCAGCCCTTCAGTCACATGAGCAGCACAGGCTCAGTTAAATTCTGAGTCATCATTTTTACTATGAGACTTTTAGAGCACAAACAGTTAACTCAGTAACTTAAAAAGTATAAAAAGACAGATAGTGGAGTCTGTTATCAGAGATGAGACCTGGCAAATGCACCTGGCAAAGAGGAAGGAGAGGCAATTAATCAGTATCAGGCACCACATTCAAAAGTAATGGAAAGAAAACAATAACAGTATGTGGTGCAGTTCTTAGTGAGAATCTTAAACAAGTGTGAATTTATTTTGTCACAAATTGAGCCCCAAAGAAATCCAGACAAGGTCATTGGTAAATTCCCTCAAAGCCCATTTAAGCACAGATGATGTGATAAAGGTTATTCCACTCTCAAGCAGGCTGCAATTTTACTGGACATTCTCATTGGAAGCATAGAGGAAAATTGAAGGCAAGAGTAAAGAACATTCTTGTCAGGGTGACAGGATATAGCTGAATAACTATGAACAATCTGTCAGGCCTACCAATAAGCTCCATATAAGCTTCCCACCTTTTTTTTTTTTTTTTTTCCCCCCAAAAATACTGATTTCAGCTTTTTTTAGACCAAACTGATAGCAGCGTATTCATAAAGTCAATTAGCTAAACAGTATAATAAGGATACTATGTGATTTATAACCTATTGTAGTCTTTGAACATGATTTTGTTTCCCCATTGTTTTACAACAATGTGTTTAAGAGCTAAAAGTAGGCCTATAGGATATACGCCTTTGAGTACGTTAACATCACATTGCAAATATCCCATCTAGAAGATACAGAAGAAATTCCCCACCTTATGTGCCTTTTCATTAATAGAAAATATTTTTAAAATTTTTTTCCTCCTACGAAAAGACTTCCACTTAGAGGCCAGATTACCTTTTATATTAGATACTTAACATCCTTATTAACGCTCTTCTACTCCTGGCTGAATTCATCCGTCACTACTATCTTAAATGTTGTTTATTAGAGCTTGGTTCAGTTGTATATAATTTTTCAAGTTTGACTTACCCATTAATGTCCTTACCAAAAATCATATTATATGACTGGTATTACTACTTAAGATGAAGACAAAGTGAGCACTTTGTAATGTAATACCTTTAGAATGATGTAACAGAATAATGTAATACCTTTAGAAAAGTTCAACCTATCCTTCCTTTACATAACCTTCCTATAATGGTACTCTCAAGGCTATGTCATGGTTGGTCTTAGTCCTCCAGCGTGGCAATGGATAGCAGATGTCTACCATCAGATGTGATTACAGAAATGCTAATTCTGGTGTACTTTGTGTAGCACACGGTTCTTAGGTCAGCTTTTGACCTTTAATAGTAAGTTCTTCCTTGCTGAAAACCAACCCCATATCACTGGCAGTGTCATACTCAGTGGCCACATCATAGGGTTTAGGTACATTCAGCAGCATCTTACTCTGTCTAAGCTTTGTGCCAATTCAATCTTGCGCAGAGACACACCTAAGTATTAATTGCCCATAAGAAGCATGGTATATTCATTTTTTCTCAAACCATGACTAAAAAAATGGAGAAGGTTTCTCACTTTTTCCACAATAGCCTAATGGACAAGTCTTCAGTACCCAAAAATGAATGGCTTTGGATCCAAACTTCTCTTATCATAGAGGAGTCCCACAATGTCCAAGCTATAACATTTAAAATGATACCGAAACTGGATAAAAATACATGGAGATAAATGGCATCCAAAAAAAATGTCCAACTTCTTTCCTGTTCAAAGCCCTACCCAAAAGGTAGAGATGTACATCTTCTCTGGCTCCTTCTAGCCTTTTGGCTCTTCTATTCTTGCTTGTTTGTGCCTTGTCACAGCCTGATAGTTATGCTGCTTGCTTGGGATATAGGAGCTGGGATGCAGACTTGCAGTTTCCTAGCTGGAAGCCAGTTCAGAACCAGTGTCTCCCATTACGTGCCACCATACGCTGGCCATTGCTTGCTACAGCTGCCTCCTCCTTTGCTAAGCACCTGGTCGCAGACCTCATCACCCAATGTCCAGAAGTGCACAAGGGTACTTAATTTTTAGCTTGGCGCTTCATGGGCTCACTGTATGTGAACAGTGGACTCAGGCAGAGTCCAGACCTTAAGCTTCCTCCACTAACCCTTCAGAAGTGCCTCATTTTTGTAACAAACATTGGCATCTAATTCAGCTGGTTTGTGGCATCCTGATGCTGCAATAGTTGTCTTACTTTTAAATGTTGAAGGCTACCACAGGTGTCTGTCTTCACCAGTTAGAAACTGAACCAGAGATGTTTAATTTAGAGGCATTGAGTGCTGGCAGGAAAACAGAGCCCTTCGGCTTTGGAACCAGGAACTCTTAATTCAGAGTAGCTGGGGAGAGCCTCCATGAAAATAAACCATGTTCCAAATTAAACTGCCACCATCAGCCAGAGGCATGACAGCCCAAATAAATAAAAGCAGAAGTATTTCTGCATAAACTCCTTTAGTAGGCTGAGTCTGAGTCAAAGGGACTCTACAGACGAGAAATTTCTCAGGGGACCATCCATTTCCCAACCCACACTGTCCTCATGCAGCCCCTTTCTAACCCCACTCCCACCGCAGCTCAAGTGTTTGTCTCTGTCCCAACCCCAACCCTAGTACTGGGTTGAGCCTGAGTGCAAACCCAGAAATTTTGAAACAAAAAGGTTGTGATTTTGACCATCATTTAGCTAATTTTCACTCAAATAAATGTTTTAGTGGAAGAGAGACCAAAACTCTCTCTTTTTTTGGTCAAAAAAAGCAAAAACTGAACTAAGTCCTTCCGTGAGAACCCATGAATTCTTTTATGTGTTTATTGCCATGTAAACAATTTGCATTTTCCAATGGATATTTCCTTAATAATTTCCCCTAGACCTACAATAAACAAAGTATATCTAGAATTACATACCTGGAAGAAGAGAAGATTTCAAAATAAGTCAAGCTTTCAGCACCTCTGCTGACTTCAGTGAACTTTTACCAAGAGATGAATTTTATTTATTCTTCTTTAAACACTGAGACTACTTTTCTATAACAAACCCATGAAAAACATAAAACAAAGGTAAAATTATTACAATCATATGAATAATAAAAACAATGTTGAAATTAACTCTGTTAAAGTTTTTTCAATCATTGCAGTATTAGTTTTCTAGTCATCACTGAAATTTTTATCTGGGGAAGTATCATCATACTAGTAGAAAATTCTGTGCAATATCTGATATTCAAGAAAATTACCTGTATTGCAACATAATTTTCTCGGATGACACACTGACTGACTCCTAATTACAACAGATATAGCTAATTTCTTTGGTTCATCCTGTAAATAGCTCAGCATGTATCTTTATGAGAATTCAGTAATGACACATTGCTCAGTGGGACCTTATATGCAAATTAATTCTCAAGCTTTTTTATGCATAAAGTTCTTATTTTTCAATATCTGTATAAATTTTCCTTCAAACTTCTTAGAAACTTAATGATGGTGAACAGGATATTCAGGGCACTCAAATAGTACAAATTGGTACGGTTGGATTTTTTGGACACTGTTCTCAATAACTAAACAGGAACCGAGCCCCAGAACCAGATTTGACACCACAGCCCCTTAAAAAGCTTTATTTCTCTGACAGCAACAAGAAAAATTGTGATTCACCAGTCCTGCAAATGAATCTGCTGTGTAAAAACTAATCTATTCTTTTCCTATTTGAGTTTGCACCATGGAAAAACTGGTAGGCAGAAGCTGTGTAGTGCTTCTGCTACCTGCCTGCAGAAGTGAAGCATGAGTAGAAAACTGCCATGATAGACACAAAGCAAGTAACCAAATGCAAAATTCAGTGGAAAATGGATGGAAGCCTAAGTCTACTTAAAAAAAAATCCCACCTGCATTGTTTAGATCCTACATCAAGCCATAGTCTGTCAGCAGAAAGTTGTGCAGTTGGAGACTTCAAATGTGCAGCTTTTATTCTGCCAAAAATGCTGATTTTTATTTGATTTTGTCATAATTTGGCCTCAAAAGGTAGAAATGTAGAAAAATGCAAGAAGTTAACATCACAAAATATTTTTATTGAAGTACATTGAAACGGTTTAAGCAGAATATTTAATGTTTGCAATATGAAGCAGTATAACATGTTGCGGACAAATTAAGAGACTATAGTGACTTCGGAATAACTTTTTTATTCTGAGTCATTACAGAATTTTTAAAATCATCTACTAACTGAACTTCACACATTTGTGCTATATATAAAAGCTCTAAAAATATTCCTTGACCAGTTTCAAGTGTATAGCATTACATTTTCTTCCCTTCTAGTTTGTTTTCAGCCCAGTACACCGGTCTGCTTTAGGTTCCACATTTTTTACTGGAATCAAGAGTTCTCAAAGATTTTCACCAACTCCTGACATCATCCAAAAGTGAGAAAAATAAAAATGTATTTCACACATATACAAACTTTCCTTTATCAATTCTAGGATGCATTATTTATTATAAAGTACATTTTATTAAAAAAAAAATTAAACTTCATCTCTTATTAGAATTTTACTCAAGCCAGCAAAGGTGACCCAAACATGACTTTAGCATCTTCTCTTGCACTAAAAATTGACTGACAAGAAATCATGTTTATCTTTTCTACTGCAGTATATCTGGAAAGTACTTGTAAACAAGTGGTATTACCCACCTGGTCCCAGAAAAATTCAAAGCTTTTTTCTTATTAGTAATGTGTTACTCCAAATGCCCTGGCCAAATTTACATCCATGTGTGTGTGTTCTGCTTTTCTTATTGTAGACTGAATGCAGTCCTTACTTTTTGTCCAAGTTCTGCTACCTACTGCCAAAAAACCTGTTTTACATCTCCAGAGACAGCTGTATTTCAGTTGCAAAGAAAGTGATGTAATTTGTAAAATGCTTTATATTCCATTAGGGCAAATAGCAATATATAAGCTGAAGACATTTTGAAACAGCTCCTCAGGTGGTACACACAATGAGGTTACTTCAGAGAAATTATGGAGACAGGTGGTATAAATCTGCAAGCAACTGCCTCAGTACAATCTCTTGGGTTGAGGATTGATTCTGTTTCGCTGAAAAAGGGGAAACTAACAACCTTGATAGAGAACCTGGCAAAAAGACTGTGACTCTGCCTAAATTAGAATTCTATTTTTGTAATTGCCCCACTGCTCCCTATTGTTAATTAGACCATTAAAGAAGTTGTCTCACATTTAGATGCACAGCTGTGGCTTCAAAGCAGAAACGGTGCAAGACCTTAAATCCCACTTTACACTTTTTTATACATCCTCATATTCATATAGACAGACCTATGTAAAATCTTTACATAGCCATTAAATAAAAAAGTATCGCTTCTTGCTCAGGAAGTCCTTGATCACAAGTTGGTTGATGTTGGAGAATATTCTGAGAAACAGCAATAAATGAATATACATACACACATTCTCACCCTGCTTTTCCTGTCAGAGACATCATCGCAATATGGCAATTGTTCATTGTATTTGGATGAGGATTTTTTGACACAGGCATTTAAAGTTAGAGAAAAATATGATTCTTGAAGCGCCTCTGCAATATCAGAGGACAGCAGTATGTCTCATTATTCTTTACTTCATTAAAAGCTACACCCCTGTCAATTAAAACATGAATTACCACAGCTGACATCTGTTGTGGCAGCTTTAAGCAGTGCTTCCCAAATTTTTTGATAATTGACCACCTTCAAAAATTTATCAAAACCCATTCTGTAGAATTCATTAAAAGTTTAATATGGGCTTGCAGTTGTCTTGGGATTGCTTACTATGCTTTCAGTTCAGATTTCTACAGAATGTTTGCAGTTTCACATTTCATTTGTAAACAGCAAATTGCCAAGGATCAAGTCTCAACATGACAGGAACATAAAAAGGAATCAGTGCTCATGGAAAACTCTGAACTACAAAATCCTAGAAGTGACACATCATACTGAATTTAGAATACTGAGTTCCCAATGACTCTTTAGATCAGTGAGGTTAAGAACAACAGTCTATAGTTTCTTTGGAATGTCACCTCACCTTTTATTACTCCACTTAGCAAACAGCAACCCATTAAGATGACTATCTCTGAGTCTTGCCTTAAAGGTAAGTCTCTACAAGTCTTTCATGTATTGAGGTATTATTAAAAAGAATGTTTTTATGGTTTGATTTATTCATGTAAATTTAATGGAGCTAAACAGTCACATTGAAAAATTATGTTTACAGAAAAACTGTGATGCTAGCACAGAAGAAATACATTTTTAAAGACATAGGAAATGGTTAGAATTTATTAAAATGCAGCACCAGCATTCAAGCATAGAAGCAAATACAAATGGAAATTAATATTGGACAACCAGAGATGAGTAAGAATTAAGATCAGGATATTTCCAGATTTCTCATGGGAGCTTGTTATTAAAGAAATAATTTTTCCATTCAAGTTGGTGACATGATATTGTTGATCTCTGAAGTGGTTTTACTTTAATATTTATGATGACATTTTGTTTTAATATATACTTTCTAATTATTTCAGAATGGCACACAAAAAGGAAAAATAGGGCAACTAAACCAGGTTTTTTTTAGGAAGTAATCAATTGCTGACTGATAGAAATTGACAGGCAGATTGCTAGCAAATTATTTTAATTATCAATAATTATAACTATTTTAGAGACTTACATCACCAGAGGGTTACCTGTGATTTTTGTAATAGGAGAAAGTATTATGATTTTCTATCTTCTGGCAAAATTTTCTCAACATCGAAAAAATAAGTAATGCCAATTATGTATGAAAAGTATCATCTCAATTTCTGTCTATGCTATTTTTGATATATTGTGCTTGTCAACCAGTTCTTAGACTTCTTGCATGTCCTGGAAGCTACAATGACCATCTTAATGCTTATTCATTTCTATTACCAATACTTCTACAGGAGGGTTCCAGCCCCGCAGCCATGGGCAGGGACACCTTCCACTAGACCAGGTTGCTCAAAGCCCCGTCCAACCTGGCCTTGAACACTGCCAGGCAGGGGGGCATCCACTTCTCTGGGCAACCTGTTCCAGTGTCTCACCACCCTCACAGGAAATAATTTCTTCCTTACATCTGATGTAAATCTACCCTCTTTCAGTTTAAAACTGGTACCCCTCATCCTATCACTACGCTGCCTGATACAGAGTCCCTGACCAGCTTTCCTGCAGGCCCTTACTAAGTTCTGGAAGGCTGCTGTAAGATCTCCCCAGAACCTTCTCTTCTCTCGGCTGAACAACCCCAACTCTCTCAGCCTGTCCTCATCAGGCTGAGAGGCAGTCCAGCTCCTTGATCACCTTTGTGGCCTCCTCTGGACCCGCTCGAGCAGGTCCATGTCCTTCTTATGTTGGCAGCCCATAGCTGGACACAACACTGCAGGTGGGGTCTCACAAGAGCAGAGTAGAGTAGAGGGGTAGAATCCCCTCCTTTGACCTGCTGGCCACACTTCTCTTGATGCAGCCCAGGACACAATTGGCTTTCTGGGCTGCGAGTGCACATTGTTGGCTCATATTCATTTTTCATCCACTAGTACCCTCAGGTCCTTCTCCACAGGGCTGCTCTCAATCCACTCATCACCCAGCCTGTATTTGTGCTTGGGATTGCCCCGACCCATGTGCAGGACCTTGCACTTGACTTTGTTGAACTTCATGAGATTTGCACAGGCCCACCTCTCCAGCCTGTCCAGGTCCCTCTGGATGGCACATCCCTTCCCTCCAGTGTGTTGACCGCACCACACAGCTTGGTGTTGTCAGGAAACTTGCTGAGGGTGCACTCGATCCCACTGTCTGTGTCACCAACAAAGATGTTAAATAGCTCTGGTCCCAACACCAACCCCTGAGGAATGTCACTCATCATTGCTCTCCACTTGGACATCGAGCTGTTGACCGCAACTCTTTGAGTGTGACCATTCAGCCAATTTCTTATCCATCCACTGGTCCATCCATCAAATCCATGTCTCTCCAATTTAGAGAAGAAGATGTCATGTAGGACAGTGTTAAATGCTTTGCACAAATCCAGAGAGGTAACATCAGTTGTTTTTCCTTTATCCACCAATGCTCCAACCCCATCTTAGAAGGTCACCAAAATCATCAGGCACAATTTGTCCTTGATGAAGCCATGTTTGCTGTCACCAATCACCTCCTTATTTTCAATGTGCTTTAGTGTAGTTTCCAGGAGAATCCACTCCATGATCTTGCTGGACGCATAGGTGAGACTGCCTGCCTGTAGTTTCCTGGGTCTTTTTTTTCCCTTTTTAAAAATGGGATTTATATTTCTGTTTTTCCAGTCACCAGGAACTTCACTGGACTGCCACAACTTCTCAGATATGATGGATAGTGGCTTAGCCACTTCATCTGTCCGTTCCCTCAAGACCTGTGGATGCATCTCATCAGCTCCCATCGATTTGTGTGCCTTCATGTTCCTTAGATGGTCTCGAACCTGATCTTCTCCTACAATGAGCTGTTCTTCATTCTCTCATTACCTGCCTTTGCCTTCGGCATCTTGGGTGGTGTGGCTGGAGCACTTGCTGGTGAAGACCGAGGCAAAATTTCATTGAGTACCTCAGCCTTCTCCATATCCTGGGTAACCAAGTCTCCTGTTTCCTTATGGAGAGGGCCTAGTCCCTGCAGAAGGAAGGTACTTTGTCCCTAGTCTTCCTTTTATCACCAACATACCTATAGAAGCTTTTCTTGTTTCCCTTGATGTCCCTGGCCAGATTTAATTCTGTCAGGGTTTTGGCCTTCCTAACCTGATCAGTGGTTGCTTGGACAGTTTCTCTGTATTCCTCCCAGGCTACCTGTCCTTGCTTCCACCCTCTGTAGGCTTCCTTTTTATGTTTGAACTTGCCCATGAGATCCTTTTTCATCCATGCAGGCCTGAAGGTTGTCTTACCTGACTTCCTCCTTGTTGGGGTGCATTGCACCTGAGCTTGGAGGAGGTGTTCCTTGAATATTAACCAGCTTTCTTGGGCTCCTCTTCCCTCCAGCGCTTTATCACATTTTACCCTGCCAAGTAGATCCCTGAAGAGGCCAAAGTCTGCTCTCCTGATGTCTAGTGTAGCAAGTTTGCTGTGCACCCTCCTCACTGCCCTAACAATCTTAAACTCCTTGTTTCATGGTCGCTGCAGCCTAGGCTGCCTTGGAGCTTCACACTCCCCACCAGCCCCTCTTTGTTGGTGAGAATAAGGTCCAGCATATCACTTCTCCTCGTTGGCTCCTCTATCACTTGGAGAAGGAAGTTTTCATCAATGCACTCCAGGAACCTCCTGGATTGCCTATGCACTGCTGTGTTGTCCCTCCAACAGATATCAGGGTAGGTGAAGTCCCCCATGAGGATCAGGACTTGTGAACATGAGGTTGCTCCATTTCTGCCCATAGAGAGCCTCATCCACTTGGTCTTCCTGGTCGGGTGGCCTGTAACAGACCCCCACTATAACATCTCCTGTCCCTTCCCTTCCTTGAATCCTGACCCATAAGCTCCTGGTTGTATTCTCACGCACTCCAGCTGGTCACTGACATAGAAGGTGACACTCCCTCTTTGTCTCCCCTTTTTGTCTTTCCTAAAGAGTCTGTATCCTTCCATTCCAACACTCCAGCCATAGGATCCATCCCACCACATGTCTGTGATGCCAGTAAGATCACAGCCCTGCAGGCGTGCACACGTCTCTAGGCCCTCTTGTTTATTCCCCATGTTATGTGCATTTGCATAGAGGCATTTAAGTGTGACCCCTGATGAAGTTGACTTACTGGCTGGAACTCCTTTGTGCTGCTCTGCAGGTGCTCTCCTGTTGACCTGTGACCCCTCTCCAGGCTCAGCATCTACTGCTGGTGCTGGCATCAAGCTAGTAGGAGTGGGATGGAGTTTCCCCTCCCCTTGCAACTTTAGTTTAAAACCCTCTTCAGCCTTCAGCTGAAGTGATAATAGTCTGGTAGAGTCATCCCTCAGGAAAACAAGATCCCTCACTGCCAGATGTGACGGAGACTGAAGGCATACCCCAGACAAGTATGTCTTTCCACAAGTTATAGTGTAATGTCCCATCCTCCACCATGCTCATGAGGCAAACAATGAAAAGTAAGAACACATTTGAGCTGCACAGGATGTTTTCCTTTGACATTTTGGCGGGAAAAGGGCATTTTAAAAGGATGTGATGTAACCATAATTTTCATAATTTTTCATATTTAGTTTTTGAAGGAAGCCAAACTGTTTAATAAAAGAAGATGGAGGGTGAGGGAACAGAGCCAAGTTTTATTCAAGTCTTTACATTTCATAAAAGAAAAGGTTCCTTTGGATTTTTCTTTAAAAAAACCCCTTCATAAAAAGTCTAAATAATAGTCGTGCAGTGCAGAAATAACCTCATTTCTAAGGTTCCTGGAGTATTTGCCTCTTTCAAGGACAAAAAAGATCCAATAAGATTTGGAAAAAAAATCAACTGTCAGCTTTAATCATCAGTAAGGTTAGTAGGAACTGCTCTTGAGCAACAAAACCCTGTTATACCGCACCTCAGCATTTTGATAGTAAAATAACTTGGTTTTCTCTTTAGTTATTTGAAACCAGTCTTTCACTAGACATACAACAGATAACACGATTTACTTTAGACAGTGCTAGTGGGTAGAAAGAATATCTTGATCTGGGTTCTCATACGTTTAAATGCCTGGAAGGTAGATAGAAACATCTTCATTTTTTCCAGCAAAAATGTATGATACAAGGTAATTTAGACTTCTCTCATTTCTGTTTCAGGGTATGCTTAGGCCAGTTTTGAACAAGTTTTAAACATTGAAGTATGGCATTTTCAGAACACCTGAAAAAAATCATAAATATAATATTTCTGATTAAAGACCATGTGATCTTATCTCACATCAGTTGATGTGAAGCCTAGGACTATAAAAAGAAAAAAATTACTGCAGCCGTTATTTTGCAATCTTTTGTTTTTACATTGCTCCAGATTCCTTCGATACACCTTATTAATGGTTAAAAGTTTAACAAGCACAATATATTTCATGAACAGCAGTAAAAGGACATTAAACAGATTTATTTTCAATGAGCTATTCCTCCCAAATTATAATTCCACTACATTCTGAAACCAGAGCAACTCATTTGAAATCAGTGGAACCATGCTATCAGAGAGAAAACTACTGTTCATGGGAGAAACATGCTTTTTTTTCCAGGATACATGAGTGTGCTTGGAGATCCTGGGAGAAGTGAATAATGAAATGACTCTCTACTGCTGCCCAGAACAGGTTATTCACAGAATCTCAACTTACTGAAATATCCTACTGCAAACAAGGGCATTTAGGTCCAATTGGGGCATGTCAGTTGGCATCTACTACATTCTTAGAAGTATTTCTTGTCTAATACACATATAAATATGAAATTTCCTGATATTAGATACTCAGTAAATAAAAATATACACAATTCTAAACCAATGAAAAGTCTTACCAAGATTCATGAGGCAAATGAGCAAGCACCAACTAAAACCACAAATTATTCTCAATCAAAATTGCAATGCAACTTGTTTTCTCATCTCAGTTCTGCCCTTTATTTATTGTTTTCTTTCAGTGGAATTGTTTCATTTTTCTAACTCAAGTTCCATTACCCATTTTTCTTTCTATATTAGACCTACAGATTGACTGCTTTGTAGATGAGAGTTATAAAAGTTCATGTGAGATGAAAATTTGGATGCACAGAAGTTGAGCTATATAAAATTGTTATTTTCTTTGGAGGTCTCAGAGCAGGTCTCCTGGATCACCTCCACAGATTTTGAAAATGTATTTTTGTTTTTCAGACTGAAGTGTCATGTTTGAGTCTCTTAATGTCAAGATAAACAGACCAAGGGGAAAAATGATAAAAGTGGTTTTGATCGTTTTCCCCTGAAACTCAACATTTTAATATGCCTGAAACTTTTTAAAAAAAGAGTTCAGATCATATTTTAAAATGCAGATTGTAGGCTGAAGTAAGTCCTGATGCTGCAAAGATACATTATATGCTTAATTCTCCATGTTTTGCAACATTTCATTGAAATCAATAGCACTATTCACAGGGCCAAAGTTGAATTTACAGGGAAGCCTTCTTAAATTTAAGTCTCTAAATAAAGGGAATATAGTTTCTTTGTGACTTTATTAATCTCTTATCCTTTTTTCAATTTTATTCTTTTCAATAATTCCTAAATAGTCCATTTCAGACCTGACCGGGTAGATTAGAATCCTACGGGACATTGTTCAAGTAGGGTTGACAGATTTCTTTTCTCAAATAATCAAAACCAAAGAAATATATTTAGTCATGGAAACTGTATTTACAAGACTGTGTATTTATTACTGAATTCTTATATCTCCAGTGCAATCCCACTAGCCACTGAACAGAAACAAAACACAAGTAAAATCAATCACAAAGAAGAGGAAATTATTCAATCACAAAGAATTCAATGCTTCTATATTCCTGTTGTAGTTCTGTTCCTTATGCTCTGTAGAGTGATGAACTACAACGACAACTTAGTCAACAACACATATCACTGTAGTTGCTGGATAATGTTCTGGGCTAGCTTTATAACCAGATTCTGCCCCAAACATATCCAGACAGGGGGCTCCCACTGAGGTGCATCACATACAAAAATAGAATTCAATTTTCTTGTGCTCATGTCATGCTAATATTCCTGTTACAAGCTATAAATCTATTCCACAAGCTAAATAAGCTGGTCACAAATTTTAAAAGCATTATATTTGCAATTAAACAAAGACTTTTCATCGGATCGCATTCACAGAATTTCTCTATTACTTTGACCCAGGATAGATGATGAGATTAAAAGAGGTGGTAACTGAAATAATTTAAATATCTCTATCTCTTGAATTGTAAACATGGCTTTAAAAGACACAACTTGTTAGTTATCTGCTAAAAACAGTCTTTTGGGTTGTATCCATAGAACCTATTCTTCTCGTAATTAAGAAACCCAGAAGATTTACTGGGGCACAGACCTCTTCCATGAACTTATTTGATAAGCTCCTCTCTCCAAAGCTCTTCTCATCTTTAATCTGAATAAAAATATGGTAACTCTTCCTTGAGCAGCAGTCAGAGCATTGCTGTCTCTCAGGGAGCAGCAAGGACAGGCTGCTCCTGAGGGGAAGATGACTCCAGATAAGGCAGTGTCCTACTGATGAAGTGCAGACTCCAGTACCTGTGCCAGGTGGGCAGAGTCAGGCACTGGCAGCAAGTTCCATTGACAGCCCCAGCCACTGCAAGAGGACGAACTATGGCCAAGGTCCAGCTAAGAACAAAAGGAGACTAGGCCAGAGATGAGGCTGAAGACAAGGCTACTACAGACATAAAGGGTCTATCCTTTATCCTATAGAGAAGCTATTTAGGGCATGGGTCTGAGGTACATCCAGAAGCAAGGCCAGAAACCAACATTCCTATAACATAGTTTAGGGAAGGGACAGGTCCCAGGCCTGGGTTTAAATGCAGCCCTGGTGTTGTGTCGATGGGTGTCCCAGGTAAAACTGGTCAGGGCCGTTAAAGCCAATCAGTGTCCTGACTGTATCACTCTTTTCTGGATTCAGCTGAAGAATATATGGGCTCAAACAAAGATATCATATTAAAAGAATGTGTCTGATTAAACTCATTGTCACATGTTCCAGTATCATCTCAAAATGTGATTATACCACAAACTATGATGGACATAAATACCTTGTGGTGATACGTTTGCTTCAACTTGTTTATATTGTTTTTACATGCTTGCTTCTTGCAGATATTAGGAGGGTGAAATTTTATTCCTGGGATAATTTCCAGTAAGCATATTTCATTGTAGTACACAAAAAGCCAAAAAAAAACCTTGGAGAAGATGAAATAGAGCAAGAAAGCATTGCCTCTTAAGCTGCTAACTAGAGCTATTAAAAGCCCCTAAATATAACTGCTTTCTTTGCATAAAGGTCTGAGTTTGTCTATAACCAATTAGAGACATTACTAAGAATGTTTCTTAAATATATTACTAACATTTACCTGATTAATACTCCTACTTCATCTGATCTGCTGGCATACCTGTGGCACATACCAAAGTGATGGAAAATGCTTACTTAGTTCTTTACTAATGTAAGGACTGCTTACATTATCGATTAAAGGCCCAGGTCACTTCACAGAATCACAGAATCATCTAGGTTGGAAAAGACCTTGAAGATCATCCAGTCCAACCGTTAACCCAGCACTGACAGTTCCCAACTACACCATATCCCTCAGCGCTATGTCAACCCGACTCTTAAACACCTCCAGGGATGGGGACTCCACCACCTCCCTGGGCAGCCCATTCCAACGCCTAACAACCCGTTCTGTAAAGAAATGCTTCCTAATATCTAGTCTAAACCTTCCCTGGTGCAACTTGAGGCCATTCCCTCTTGTCCTGTCGCTTATTACTTGGTTAAAGAGACTCATCCCCAGCTCTCTGCAACCTCCTTTCAGGTAGTTGTAGAGGGTGATGAGGTCTCCCCTCAGCCTCCTCTTCTCCAGACTAAACAACCCCAGTTCCCTCAGCCGCTCCCCATCAGACCTGTGCTCCAGACCCTTCACCAGCTTCGTTGCCCTTCTCTGGACACGCTCGAGTAATTCAATGTCCTTTTTGTAGCGAGGGGCCCAAAACTGAGCACAGTAATTGAGGTGCAGCCTCACCAGTGCCAAGTACAGGGGCAAGATCACTTCCTTGTCCCTGCTGGCCACGCTATTTCATTTTATTTTTTATATTTATATTATTATTCATTTTATATTTTATTGCACTTCTTGCAATAAAGCTAATAGAAAACTTACGTGAGTGATGGAAAATAGTAATCTTCCAAAACTGTAGGCAGAAAGCAGGGCTGCAAAGATATTCCTTTTCCCAGACGTTATTCAAGCTCAAAATCTGAAATAGTGCTGATGCTCTTTTTGTGCATCCCCTAAGAAAGATATGTAAGAACACTCCCTACTATCTGTGAGTTATATCTTTTTCAAAATGTTCCAGTGATGCTAGTAGTTTGGCAACACCTCTAGCTATTACACGAAGAATTATATTCCCAATCGATACAAGGTAGTTATTGATAGAGCTTCTTACTGGGGAGAGAGCAGAAGGACTCACAAAACATAGGTTGCAATTAGAGCTGATTATTAAGCTAATGGGGGGGGGGGAATAGTAAAAACAGTTTAGGTTGGATTTTTCTGTTGAGCTAGGTTCCTAAATCCCACTGAAATGGAGTAGAAGTTTGGTGTATAACTAGCTTATACTCATTTGAAAATTGTATTGTTACTGGTCTAAGTAGAAGTAAAGCAATAATCTTAGCTTCCAAAAATCTAAAAGCCCTATGGCATTAACATATAAATAGCCAAGAAGAACTATGGGAATACAGCAAATCAAAATTAATCTTTATGCTACTGCAAGCTCAAAAAAATTCTTTCCAATAGGTGTATTGATTTTTCCATTTTTCCTTAAGGGTGTTGTCAAACTTTTGGAGCCATCACTATAGTATTTCAAAAACTACCAGCCTAGATTTTATGTGAAAAAGTTTTCACTGTATTATGCTCAAATCCTCTTATTATTTGCCTGCTAAAGCTTCTGGTAAAATTTCTTCACCTCTTTAGGATATATGGAAATCCTTGTCAATATGGAAATCCTTGTCAAATTTTTGGTCCATCTGTTTAATATGAAGAATAGTTTTGCCCATTAAGTTCAGATTTCCTTGGAAGCATGTCTGGTGGAAAAAAAAACCCCAAAAAACCAAAAAAACCCAAAAAAACCCAAACCAAAACCAAAACAAAACAACTCATTCTTTATTTTTCTGATTTTTTAGGAGTTGTTATTTTACTTCAAGAGGATGCAAGCCAGAAGAATTCTTATTATTAGCCTAGCCTTTTTTTCTCCTATCTGCCTAACCTGTTTATACACTAGCAGCTGAACTAGCTGTCACTTCAGTTTAACAACAAAGACATTTGAACAAAATGTATTTTAAGTAAGCCATGCTTCCCTCCTTCCTCCAGCTACTCCTGAGTCCCACAGCACGTTCTTTCACTCAAGTCTTCTGCCTCACAAGTGACTTTAATTGGCAAGTTGGAGATTCAGACAGAAAGGAAAAAATTAGCTGCCAAGACAATATCTGGTGTTTTTTCTGTTTCATACTGCAGGGTAGAGCCATCCTAATGTATTTAGCATAGTCTTAGCAATAAGAAAGCCTTAAAGAAATCAAAATAAATAATTTGTAGAAGAAACACATGACAAGCAAAGTGTGCTTTGCTTAACAATTGACTTGTGTAGCTTTAGTAAGAGACTATTGGTAAGCACTGCCGTAAAAGGGGAAGGCGCTGAGACTTTATTAAGATGGACCAGCAAAGTTTCCCTGTCATTGTGGGGTGGAGGGGAAATCTGTAGTGAAGAAAGTGTCAGAATGCTACAAACTCCTCCCAAAAACTAACAGAGCACAAACGCAAAGTATTTATACCAGGTCTAAAAGACATTATGGCCTAACCTGGTCTTCTTCATGAACTGGACATGGAAGGAGGCCCTCGCACTGTAGTTCACAGAGTAGACCCATTGGCATAACTGCTTGTCCTTGTAGCAGCTACAGAACTTTCCACTGGCAGCAAAGTTCCAGCAGAGACCAGGAGGAAAGAGCTGTGCTCCCCTCCTGGAAGCTCGGCAGCTGTAATGAACAGGCTCTCTGGGAAGTAAGGTTGCTTTAAGATGTTCTAAATGTCAGTGAGATAATTCTTCAGAGACACACTAATTAAGCATTGGAAGCATGCATGGAGATTAACCTCTAACCCCCACATGATTGCTTTACTCCTGGGTTGTCTGAAAGAGGCTAAGAAGGGGACATAGAAGACTGCCCTTCTTTTTATGTACTATGGAAAATGTGGGCTTGAGTCTTAACTGAATGCAAAGAGCCAGTTCTCTCTAAAGCCACCACTTTCTAAAAATCTTGTCATATAAAGCAGGGTCTTCCTAAAAAAAGATGCAGAGCCAGAATGGCCAACTGAAGCAATTCTTGGATGAAGCTTGTGAGAAGCAAGAACCTCTGAGTATGCACCTTGCAATGCCTAAAGCAGTGCCAGGGAGCAACCACAGACAGTAACATATGGAAGAGTGATTGCTGCTCACAATGGAGGCATCCTGGGTTCCTGGTGTCCTTTCAGTCCCAGCTACCCATGAAGTCCACAACCCTGTGCCACAGGGGCTTGGGGAATGGGGAGCTAGAAAAGACAGACTTTACTATCACAGTGCAACCATAACAGTCTTGCTCCAAGTCTTTGAGAGAAAATGAGGAGGGTATGCTCTATAGAGAGAGGAGACACAATACAGATTTATTAGACCATATTGTTCCTCCAGCTATGTCCAGTTATTCAGCTAATTCTTTTTAGCTGATCTGACACTGATTGCATGTACCATGTTAACTCCTCAGGAAGTTCTAGTAATTACCTAAAACAGCCCCTGGAAATATGTAAAGATCAGGGATTAGTCAAGCTACTGCATGGAAAAGTGCAATCAGTCAAAATATCAGTCCAAGTTAAACATCATTAATGGGTGAAGCTGTGTTGGGCTATTGAGTTTTGAACTGGGCCTTGAAAATCCTAGTTAAGGATTCTTGGTATTCAAATAAAAGCTTAGACTGGAGAATTGAAAGGAGGCAGTAAGCTAATCAAATTTATGAATTATTTAAAGGTTGGGAAATGAAACATTAAGTATATTTCAGGAAAGGAATAATAATAAGAGCTTGATAAATTGAAAAAATTAGACTGGCATCAATTATGTAGTTGAATAAAGATATATACAGGCACTTAAATAGAGACAAATAATGAGATGTGAAGAAACAGTTGGAAATAGAGGATAACTATCTCAACTCCGATATCTTGGTTAACAGATTATCCTTCAAAACCGGCAACAAGAAGACAAACGCAGACTTGAATGACATTTCTAGGAGCATTATGTGTAAAATAAGCAATTAGTATATTTTCCTTTATTTTACACTGTTAAGGGCCCAGCTTCAACATTTTCATCACACTTCAAAAAGAGAATGAACAAAGTAGAGAGTTCACAACCTTGAATGACAGAGAGTGATTAAAAGTTCGGGAAGTGAAGCTGATGATAAAAGAGCATGCTTAGACTCAAGAAAAGATAACTTGGGGTAGACAAAATTGTCAGGAAATAACAATAAGGATGTTATAAAAAGACAAGCATCAATTATTCTGACTTCTTGGTGAGGACAAGAACAAAACAGAATGTGCTTAATTTAAACTGCAACACAAATATTCTGTTTAAACATCAGGAAAAACAATTGTCAAATGCCAAAATGTTAGCATAGTGCTAGATATTATGGTTTATAAGGTCATCTATCTACCCAGAGTCTTAGAAAGAAATCTAATATCAAAAATTGCTATTTGGGCATTCTCATGAAATTGCTATTAACATGTCCCTTACTATAGGATTCTATATGGAACAGAAAGGTATGTCTTGTTGCTAAGAGTAAGAGTAATTCATTGTTTCATAAGCTAACTTTTTAAGTAAAAGAACAGAGACACTCTCTCAGTAAATATATATGATTAATTCAGAAACTATTTTAGAATTAGTCTGGATGAATGTTATATACATTTTGATTTGATCAGCCACACTTGACTTTCATACAGTCTGTTCTAGTTATCTTGGAAAGCTGGTAAGGCAAATCTTATAAAGTTAATGAATTTGGTATAAAAAGTCTAACTAAACAATTTCCTAACATGTGAGACAAGTCTGAATTCAAGTGTTCTGAAAAAAGAAATATGATGAACTGTATTTATTTTAAGGATGACCACATGATCATTGGTAACTGCACGTATACCTTCCGAAGGAAATGGATTTATTATTTTGACATAAATTATGACAGCCTTTGTTCCCAATGCACCATTTCAGAGAACAGTTTGAACACAAGCAGTCCGCAGATCCCTGACTATAATTAACAAATAAGCCTGCATGATTTCTTGTGAATGTAATACTGATTCTTTTAAACATCAGTTATATCTAATATCTTAGCTTAAAGGAATTTTGTTAAGCAACCGCAAATAATTTTATTTCCATTCTCACTTCTATATTTAGTGTGAGATATTCCATCCTAATTCAGAAACTATACTAAACACATTTTTTGTCAATTATATGCCTATATGTGAAGCTACTTCTGCCCAGATGTTTATTAGCAGTGCTGCATCTTTGAATGTTGACCTGTTGGTAGTTTCACTAATGACATCATGACCATATTATGGCTGCCAGAGTAACTGGATCGTTCCTGTTTGCTTGTTTCATCTGATCCAGGAATGCTGGACTATACAATACTCTCTTCCACACATCCGTAGAATTCTGTGATTCTATGATTCTCTAACGACAAAAGCAGGCTGTTTGGACCATCATGATTTTGCAGTGATTTCAGCTAAGAGCTTTTTTTTTATAAATTTTTCTGGTAAATATTCAACTAACACGTGTTTTTAGTTGGTAACAGGTTTTACAAAACAACATTAATTGCTTTTGACTAAAACAAATAGAGATGCTCATATTTTCTGACATTTAGGTAACTATCTGCATAGCACCTTGCTTCTTTTCCCCCAAAACCATGCAACTAGGAGTGGTTTAAGCTTAAATTATATTTAGTGTTTGAAATCTAGCATACAATTCCTGAGTGCATTTGTACAGTAAAGAATGCATGAAGCAGTAGGTGGACCAGAGGGTGAAGCAGACAGGGTATATGAAAGTTTTGATCTGACGTCAATTTGTAGCATATGCATCCCTATAGTAAGGGACTGTTCTCTAAATTGAAATGGACTAGTAGTTTCAATCTAAGCAGTACTCAGCTGTGCCTTCTAATTTTAAATGAAAGCCCTAACAAATTCTCAGAATTAGAGGCTGATCCCATCCTGAATGGAGTTTAGAAGTCCTAAACACAACCGGTTCAAATATCCAAAAATGTATGTGGGGAAAAAAATCACATCCATAAAATCACTCTCAGTAAAAAACATTGCAGCAGAGATTCCTAACTGAAGATCTATTTTTCACCCAGAATTGTCTAGAAATAGTTTTCACTGTAAGAGTAGAAAAGAAGAATCTCACAAATAATTTTAACATTCATTTACTATTAAGCAGATGCACTATGTAGCTCATGT
Source organism: Strix aluco (assembly GCF_031877795.1). NCBI lineage: Eukaryota > Metazoa > Chordata > Aves > Strigiformes > Strigidae > Strix > Strix aluco. The sequence continues at coordinate 19,707,615 of NC_133933.1, forward strand.
ACCACAGCTACACACAAAGTTATAAAACCCCAAAAGCTTGCTGACCAGTTTATGCGTAGGTTCTGCAATAAGGAATGAAGAATTCTGTGTGGTGAAGTTGTATACTCTCAGTACCTACCAAGCTGTCCATATACCGTACCCAGCTTAGAAATTTATCAGGTATGAAAGCAGAACAGAAAATAAGGACATATGTCACACATGTCAGCTATCTAGTATTGTACTTTATCCTACTAAGTACATATTCTAAAAATAATGACATCTCAGCAATAGATGAATCACTCTCTCAGCACTTTTTCTTAATCTTAAATCTTTGCTCGGTGAAAGTGAAAACACTGCCAATTTTTTTGTGCAAATCATAAAGAATGAGGATTAGCAAAGTGTCAGTTAAGAAGGTTATACTGTACTTTGTAAGATACTGTGAAAACAGAAAGGACCATCTGCCATGCTTTACATAGCTACAAAATGGGTTTGACCACAATCACGCAGATGACTCTTAAAAGTCCAATTATAATCCTAACCATTATTTCATTTTGTCTCAGAAGTATGACTTCCACATAATATTATGTCTCTGCTGTTTTTTTACAACTGTGAAATTCACTGAAATTCTGGTTTAAGCATTAATATTAATAATAATAAACATAACAAAAATATAGATAAATATTCAAAAGCAGCGGAATGTCACCCTAGAGATTAAAGTTCAGTTCATCTGTCATTTATGCAACTTTAGGAGAGGTGAGTAACTATTTGCTATTGAACAGAATATTGACACCATATATTGAACTCCTGACACCAAGGGGATTTTTGCAGTTAATCAGAGATTGTTATTTTTATGAACAATTAAGAAGGTTTTGCTGGTTTTATTGTAAACTACTGTATAGTGAACAGCAAATAAAATTAATCCAGACCTTTGAGTTGCATGTAGAAGTCCTATGCAACATACAGGTGCCGGCAAAAATACACACTGTGAGGACCAAACAAAGTAAAATACTTAGAACAAGTTAGGCAGTTGAAGAAATGACCTGCAGAAGGTTAATAACTATATTCTTTTACTTGCTGATAGAATCAGAGTTTTAATCCGTTTTGTGTAAATTTGAATTTTTTGGTCAGCAAATTCATATTTCTCTTTAGCATCTCACACTAGCATGTCATAATTTACTACAGACAATAAAGAACTTCTGATGAACACATCTGTTGTACCTGCCAGGCTAATTTGGGAAGCATTTCATACCACAGAACTTGCAGATTTAGCCAAGATTTTTTGAAATGTAACAGAGAATCTGCAAAGATGACAGCTTGCCAAAAGCAAGATTTCTGCTTTGTCCAGAAGCTGACAAATTTCAGAAGCCCCACTTTTGTTGTCACTATGAATGTCTCAGGTCAGAGGGAAAGGAGAGGAGTTTTTGTTTCTGCATGAGCTCAAACATGGACATAAATGTACATGTAACAGTTCTAGTAAGAACAGTGGCAAAAATAGTACACTGAAAATTATGTACATGAGTGTGTGCATTTGCATAACCAGGCCTGAGGAAGAACAGTGTATTTCATGAATCTGAGTCTTTACAGCAAACACATTTTCCCTTCAACATTCTTCACCCAAACAGTAAGAAAAAGTTTTTCTTAAGACATCTGGGAAATAAACATTCAGAAGGTAAAAATGCAAGTTAAGACATTATTAAACAGTACAGGAATAATATAAAACTTGGATATAATTTTGTTATTTCTTCTTGTTTTCTTCTTCAGAAGGGACATTGACAGCAGTGAAGCAGAAGAGTGAGAAATCAAGAAGGACATATGGCTTAATGTATATTACTGACAAAAAGGAAATATTCTTGGTGGAGATATAAAACAAACGCAAGCTAAGAGGTCAATGTGAAAAGAAACACATCAGTCAACTCATCGACAGAAAAAGGTCTGGACATGAAGCTAAGATGTTGTCTCTGATCTAGTAGAACTAGTAATTCAGCTGAGTCCTCTGTGATTAGGCATTTACAGGGATTATGAACAAAATCAAATTACCTGGTTGTATCTTTTCTCAGGAAATATCATTCTCAAACAATCCTGGTGGACTTTATCCAAAATCTGACTTTATTCTGATCAGCTAGCAGCTTGTCACAAAACAGGCCAGTGATGCAATCGACCCGACTCTAAGAACAGATGGCTCTTCTTAGGAAGGAATTCTTTAAAGAATTTACATTAAAAGACTAAATTTCCCACAATGCAACAAATAAGGATGAAAAATACTATCAACTTCCCTAAAAGCATAGAGAATTGTTTGCTTGTGGAGCTACCATAGATGACTTTTTAGTAAGTAAGGTTGAAAAATCTGAAAAGTAGTAGATGATGACTGAAATTGCCCAAATATTGTCCTTTCTGATTTTTGAATGTGCACAAAAGTTCCATGGTGTGATCTTACTTGGAAAGGTTAAAACAATTTGTAAGGTAGCTTACTGATTCTGTAATTTATGCTTTATATATTAGAGTTCATATATGAACTGTGTATATTGGTTCACTTATACGACCTGTCCATCTTTTTTTTTGAATGATGCAATGAATTCAGTCAGGCAAGAAAGGTTGAATTAACTGTGAAATTGCAGATGCATGACAACACATATATTATTCTGATAAAAAAAAGAAAGTTCACTGACAGGGCTTCACAGCTAAATTTGCTTTCCTTGCTTGCCTCTGTTTAGTCCTATCACCACTAACTGACAGGCTGGGAATATGAAAAACAAACAAAACCAAACAGATGAAGAATAAATTTTTTTTCAGTTTTATGACTGGTGATGTGTGTTTATTTTTGCTAGAATTAGGTGTTACCTTCATAAAATGCATTCCCTGGGTGAAATAAAGATGCTGTCAGTGACTACAACTTTCTCATTCTGTCAAACAAGTGAAAAAGGAAGAAGACCTTTGATCATGCTAGAATCTTATTCCATCTGAACACTAAATAAAACAGCAGACAGACACATTACTGAGAGAATTTTTTATTTTTAAAGTAAAAATTAATAAATTCTAGAACATCGATTAATATCATGCAGCAAACATACAAAGTCAGCCACTTCTATCTTATGATCCACATTCTTCCCTCCGTGTGGAACTGACCTTTCAGAAATGTTGTCTTTTATTCAGGATTTCAGAGACCACACAACTTGGCAGCTATAACAACACCAATTTTGATCCATGGCAGGAATCACTATTATGTCTGCTTGAGACACCATTGTTACAAGCACTGTTAAAGTGAAGAAAGCTGAAAAAAATATAAAAGTCATTCCTGGCAGCTAGGCACGCTGTCCTGGTGGCTGCTGAGTCAGGTGCAGTGCTACTGTCCCCAGGTCACCTCCCCAGCCATCTCTGTGCTCCAGGTGAAAGCACCATCTCAGACTGCCAGAGCCTGAAATGCAGTCACTTCCTTACCTGCTCCTGCCAAAACACTCTGGGATAAATGCTGTCAACAGTAGCCTTTTGGTTGGCTTTTGTTAAAACTGAGACTGTTTCTGTAGAGCTGAGCTACAGAGGGACTATAACATATGTAAGTCTGACAGCAGACCAGGGGTGTGGGCTGGGGAGAGGATGGGCAGCCTGAGGGACATAATCCCTTAGACTGACTCAGCTGCAGCCGTACATCTGACCACAATCTCTCCTAAGTCTGTGAATATTGCAGCCCCACTAATCTTGCTCTTACAAAATCCAACGTAAATGGGGTAACTGAAGAACTAAGAGCTTGAAAACAATATTTAAATAGAAATAAGTACCTAAAACCTTAAATTTCCATTAAATACATACACTCTTGTAATTTTCTGTTTATTTCTGTATGTATTTCTCCTCCCCACAGCCCCTTCCTTTTTTCTCTCCCTCTCTTTTTTTTTTTTTTTTTTTAATCCAATGGCAGAAAAGTGAAAAAAGCTTCATCATTCCTAAGACAGGGCACCAGTTCGAAGCATTTTTCCACCTCAGCATCACTTTCTCAAAAAGCAGATAAAAGAAATTTCCCTTCTAATGTAGCCCAACAAACCTAGATCAGGTAGAGACAGATAGGAGATGTGGATCTGGACCACTAAAGGCTAGTGGGGATATAAAACTAGAGTTTCTTTTGCCTGAGTGTTAGGGCTCTAAAAAACCACTCAGATATTTTTCAAGAGAAAGTTGAGAAAGGCAACCAAATCCACAGGGTCACCTACGCAACTGCAGCTCTTACAATCTGTCAATTCTAATCTCATGCACACTCAGATTTGTGAAAGAGGTGAAATTTCAGATCTCTTCTCCTATGATGTCTTAGAAATCCCTCCTTTTGGTGTACCATTCTCATGACCCTATTCATAAGTGTCTGCTCTTTCCACATGTATGTATTACAGGAAATTGGATACTGTAATCTTGTGAATTCTGCTGCGGAAGATCAGTATGACTGTATTAAAATAGCCCCTACAGAAATTATCTGACAAGTATGTAATCACCAAAGTCTGCAAAATCTACAAAACTTAGTACTTTAAAGTGAAACAGAAACCATGGTCTTGATTAAAGAGCTCTTTCCCTACCATAAAATTCCACTAGGAATTTTAAAATTCCATATGAAGGCCATAATTCTGCAACCAGCCTCAGAACTTTCTGTGTCTACCTTATAAACTTGCCTTTAAAGTTGAAACCTAATTCCACAAAAGACCCTACATAAAGCTGGTGCTGAATGATAAAGGAATTTTTGTTCTGTTTTCCAAGATCTTATTTTTCTTTTTCATCTTTCTTTTATATAACATGTGAATTCTGAATACCAGCATTATGAATTCAAGTTTCCCTTAAATGTGTAGCCCGATTAAGAATAAATACATTGTTATTTTCTTCAGGTTGTTCTGAATTAATCCAAATGTGCTATCAGCTAAATCTGATGAGAAACACAGATGTTCTGAACTTTCAATGAATATCTCAGGTGGCTGATGAACTGCAAACAAATTCATTTGATGCACCATAACCCCAGTGGAATAAAATCTTCCCTAATAAAGATATTACTCAAAGTCAAAACATAACTTTCTAATTTCAGCTGAGGACACTATAAAATGTCTATGACAATGAGATGAAAATTAATAAAATATCTGTTGCAGAGATTCACTTCTGTTTTCCAAATTTGGAGGTTGCTAGGTGATGAAAAATAAGTTGATTGAATCAATAGAAAATGCTTATGGGGAACTATGAAATGGATTGCAGGGTACAATTCTTTGAACATGAATTAGCATATTGTTATGAAAAAGAAGGCATTTTATAAAATTACGGGGCTGAAGATTTGATAAGAAATTACTAGCAGAAGACATGAGCATGAAAATGTTTCTGAAGGCACTTAATGGTTAGTAATGACAAGCAATAAATAACAGAATAAGAGAAAAGGAGAATGCTGGAAAAGATGTAAGAAATCAAACAGCCCGGCTGCTTTATAGGTCTAGAGAAACTGTAACTGAAACTTGTTTTGACACAATTAAGGTAAAATGCTGTTGAGAATATGTACTTATACAGGTATAGTTAAAGGCAAAAGAACATGCCTACATGTCTTTGTTTTAAAAGCTTAATCAGCTTCCCTAGCTAATTAGAGGATCCTTACAATACTTCACTTCCTGAGAATAATAATACAGAGTCAGTGTTAGAGACCGATATAATACACCAAACCATCACTAAGAGAAGCAGAGCACTCCATGTATTTCCCAGGCACTATGATGCGAAACTTCTAAAAGAACCACTATACCCCATTTAATTTTATGTAAATAAAAATCTAAATAGATCAGTGCAATGATCAATCTGTACTTCTATAATCTGAAAGAGTTTCTAACGTATTTATTGTCACCTTTCTTAAGTAATACTGCCTTGGATATATGGGGTTTGTCTTAAAGGTTACATTTCCTTAAAGCAAAGAATAGTCATGCAAAGGGATTGAAGGATCAAGGAAAATCAAGCTACATGGGACAGTGCCAGAGAAAGTGGAAAAACATAGATGTAGGAATAAGTGAAAATTAAATGCAAAACCATTTGTAGCAATTTGCCTCTAACCTTGAGCGCCATTATAGGGACTTATTTGAGAACCAGAGGAAAGCAAGAAAATGCAGGAGTGAAAACAATGGACAAATCTGAATTCTACTTCAACAAAATCTGCCAGAAAATGTGGTATGTATATGGAAAACTTCTAACCAGATGCCAGCTATTCAATAACAAGCGTTAATGAGACAGACAATATTGAAACTCAGAATCTGTGACAGGCAGGATGACAGTGGTCGTTTACTGGAGCACTGCAGTAGTGACAAAGACCATGGACATGGGTTATCTCTAAAGTTTCTAACCATGAGACAGATCTTGTCTACCTCTTAAGCACAGCTCAAGGTTTCTTGGGGGTAATCTCTTGAAGGAATATTTGGCCCAACTGCTCATACTGTGCCTTTCCCCTGATAAACTCTGGTTGGAGTCTTTGGGATTTCTTTATGTCACAGCTTAACTTCAGAACAGCACTGGGACACCTCCCGGTAATGTGCTTTTGTCTTTGTTAGCTCTCTCAGCCTTTGGCAGGATTTTGAGCATCCCACTGGTTACTAGTAAGATCAGACTGGAACAACTGCATTTCAGATGTCCTTTTCTTTTTGTTTAGCTTCTTTCAGATTATTTGTGTGCACTGTTAAAGTAGTTCATGCCAATAGACTTAAAATACTTGCCCATGAAGTCACAGACTAAGTATTTGTTAACCCTGGGGAAATTTCACGCCAACACTTAAGTGCAGTTCCACTCCACCAGCATTAGAAACATTGAGAATTTAACTCAGTTAGGCTCTTTTTGAGAGAATGGGTCTCAGCTTAAAGCAAACAGGAAGCTATGTGAAAGCAGTTTGCATGTTAACAAACCCAGACAAGCAGTCTGAGGGCTGAGATGTTATGTTCTGCTTCTCTGCAGGACTTATTAGCCTGGGGCAAGCCCTGTGCTAAACTGCATCTACCTGGTTTCCAGAGAGCTTGTAAGGAAGAGCCTGCAGCTTTCTGAAAAACACCAGCTTTCTGAAAAATATCAGAATAAAATCTATGTTATAAAAGATACCTAGGTTACATCAGAGTTCCCAACATTGGTCTTGCTTCTGGACATCTGGCAGTTATGGGTATTTCCTTAAAATATTATTATAGTCTGAACATGGCTTAGGGCACGTGGAGAGAAATAGTAAACATGAGAAGGGGAAGGATTACCCAGCCCTCAGAGCCCATAAAGAAGAGTTTGATAGTTGGATGAAGATAATAAGTAATTTGTAATAAGGCAGGATCACAAAGCAAAACAGATCTGGTGTCCAATGTATGTACATGGAGCTTTGCCACCTTTAAAATCTTTATATGCAATCAAAACAGGATCATATTTGTATACAATATATATGATGAATATTTATATACGGTGGCATTCCTGGCCAGATGATTCACACTGTCAAGAAGGGTCAGATCTCCCCTCATAAATAAATCCCAGTTTCCAAGCAAAAACTGATGGTATCATCTCTGGGCCATTCTTTCCTGATGTAATCCTCCCACTATAACCAGTTAAGGGACTCTCAAAGACATAAGATCAGAAAAAAGTCTACAATTAAAGATTCTCACTGGAAGAGCAAGGGCATTAGCCAGTGGTCCCCTGTCTCTGGAAGGTAGGAACCATATTAGATTATTAACATGACATGTGAACCAGAAGACCAAATTTTGGACCATCTGAGCTACTACAAATATTGTTTTAATATCTACTTCAAGGAATTATTAGCTCAACTTTGTTCTAACCTTATGAAGATCTTGCTTTTTAATATAATTTCAATCTGAAGGAAATAATTAAATTTAAGTTTAGAAATATGCAGAATCACAGTGATTTACCATGCAAAACACCTCTGGAGATTGCCTAGCCCAAATCTCCAGCTCAGAGCAGGGTCAGCTACAAAAAAATGCTCAGGACCATCTGACGTTGTGTTTTAAATATCTCCACAGATGGAGACTCTACAACCTCTCTGGGCAATCTTTTCCAGTTGGACTATAATTGTAATTTTTTTTTTCTTAGTCTTGAATGGAATTTCAACTGTGTTTTGATTTATACCCATTGCCTCTTGTCCTACCACTGGACACCACTGAGAAGAGTCTGGCTCTATCTTCTTCACTCCCTCCATCAGGCATTTATACACACTGTTAAGATTCCTCCCTGAGTCTTTTCTTCATACTGAATAGCCCCAGCTCTCTCAGTCTCTCCTCATATGGGAGATGCTTCAGTCCCTTAATTGTCTTTGTGGCCCTTTGTTGGACTTGCTCCAGTATGTCCATGTGTCTTTTGTACTGGGGAGCCCAGAACTGGAGTCAGCACTTCAGAAATGTCTCAGCAGTGCTGAGTAGAAGAGAAGGATCATCTCCCTTGACCTGCTGGCAGTGCTCTGCCTGGTGCTGTCCAGGAGGCTGTTGGACTTCTTCGCTCCAAGGGCACATTTCTTGCTTGTGGTCAGCTTGTTGTCCACCAGAACCCCAAAGTCCTTCTCTGCCAAACTGGTCTCCATCTGGTGAGCCCCCAGACTGTCTTTGTACATGGGGTTATTCCACCCCAGGTACAGGACTTTGCATTTCCCTCTGCTGAACTTCATGAGGTTCCTGTCAGTTCATTTCTCCAGCCTGTCAAGGACTGTCTGAATGGCAGCACAACCATGTGGTGTATTACTCACTCCAGTCAGTTTTGCATCCTCTGGAAACTTGCTGAGGGTGCACTATGCCCCACTGTCAAAGTCACTAATGAAGACATTAAACAGTAGTGGTCTCAATATCTTCCTTGGGGTACGTTGCTAGGGACTGTCCTCCAGCTGAAATTTGTGCCACTGATCACAACCGTTTGAACCTGGCAGTTCAGTCAGTTTCAATCTGCTTAACGCAATTCACCTCACTTACCTAGCCCATACTTCATCAGCTAACCTATGAGGATGTAATGGGAAACAGCATCAAAAACCTTGCTACAGTCAAGACAAGCAGTGTTCAATGCTCTTCCTGAGAGCCAGATGGCTGAACCAGTCATCTCACTGTAGAAGACTATCAGGTTGGCCAAGCATGACCGACCTAAATAGTTTTATTCCATGAGAAATATCAGATTAACAACTATAATTAGCATTACTATCATGTACTGCCATCAGTCTGACTGTTTTGGGCTGAGATATGTTTTAGCCTGCTCTATCCATTACTATTCAGTATAAGGGTAGCAAATTCTGGACAAAAAGACAGCTGAATAGTGGCGTCAAAATTCAGCTGAAATTAAGTTCTATGCTCATTTAACATTGTCGTGATTTGAACTCGGGCAGTAACCAATCACCACGTGGCTAGTCATTTACTTCCCCCTCCCTGGTGAAATAGGGGAGGGGAAAAAAAAAAAAAAAAAGAAATTCACAGGCTGAATTAAAAAAACCCCACTTTAGTAATAGTAACAAAACAACAGTAGCAATAGTAAGTCTGAACAGGTAATATACAATGCAGTTGCTCACCAGCTGGCAACTGGTACGCAGTTAAGGAAAGTTAACTCTATCCTGGACGAAACCAGGACAAACATAAAGCTTCAGATTATCACCCGTTTCAAGAAAGTTGCTTTCCTAGCGACTTCTCTACTAGATTTTATTTGAACCACAATGACAGAAGTGAATAGTTGTTCACATCAGATGCCATGTAAGTATAATTAAGGAACGATGATATATGGTCATATGGGAGTTGAAATTGTAGCCACAAATTCATTTCATCTCAATAATTCATTAGAATTAGGCAAAATTAAATATCAGACATCACTATAAAGTAGTGATATTACTGTTCCTTAACAGGTTATGTGCATCATAGTTTGTGTAATTTTGTTTATACTTTAGCAGACTTACTGTTCCATGAAATTCACTGGTTTGAATATGAAATTTTGTGTGACGTTTTCACAAGGACCTCAGCTGGCCTTTGGCATTGAGGAAAGCTAGCACCACTTTAACAGCACCATGTCCTTTCTCAGGGTACTGTTCTAAAGGGTGGTAGTAATATCTACTTCTGCCTGCTTTACAGTTCTGTCAAATAATTTCATGTCTTCCGAATGGGATAATGAAATCAACTGATAGCACTAAACCATTTTATTTTCTCTCCCACAGATGCTTATCTAGTGACAGTTTAAAAAAAAATATCTTCAACCACCTATAATACATATAGCTGAGGTCACCATGGCACTCTGAAAACACCTTTGTAAAGGATCTGTAGCAGAAAGTTGCCTGAGTCAGAGAGTCTAACAGTCTAACAAATGTGCTCTCAGCTGTACAGGTTTGTGCTTCTTTGTAAAAATATCACTTCAAATATTAGAACCTTGGGTATGCTAAATATTTTTAGGATCAGCCAATGCTGAAGACAGTGAGTCTACTCATTTTAATAAAGTCACATCCCATCCAAAATATTATCAGGAAATCTAAGATGGCCTTTAACTTACAATGCCATCTTATTATAGTAACATAATACTCATGTATTGTGATATGATATTTAGTTAAGACATGCAATCAAATAAAAATATATATTTTATAGTTTGAACACATAAACATAGCATCAGAATGTCATAATAATCACCAAAATTAGCAGTATACAAAGACTATGGGACTCAAAAGTACATAAAATAGTTCAGACAGAGGAATTTATCATTAAATTTTTTTGATTAGCAATATTGAAAAAATCAATATTGAATCTTAGAAAGCTTTGATATTTTGCATAGGAAGAATAAAATACAAGACTTTCAGTAATAAAAATGTTAAAGGTTTAATATTTTTAACATATAAAGGCTGAAGCTGAAAAATACTAGTTTCAAAACTTTGCAGTAATGTTTAAAATTCTACTTTGGGGAATATTTTTCAAAACATTTTTACAGTTTTTCAGTAGGAACCCTTGCTTGTTCTTTTTCCTAGAGTACATGCTTTTTATGGAACTACAGTGCTTAACTACCAGACTGTTAACCTATAATTCCAAGTTCACATCATGTTGAATCTGTATTGCATGTAATTAAACAATTTAATGTATATGATATTGAATTTAACAAATAGTAACATTTTGAAAAGAAAGGAAGTTGTCCTTTAATGTAAATGAGTTAAAAAACATATAAAAAATAGTTTTCTGGAAATACGTACATATGACACCCAACCAACTTATTGTAATCCTCATATATGAAGGTGCAGACAACTAAAATTGTCAAATCATGAAGCTGTAATTTTTATGAGTAAGTCGTATGTCACTGGTTTTTTTTTTTTACTTGTTTGCATCACACTTAAACTTGGACATTCAAAACAATTTATAACTATAAAGCCACTTGGTGGTGCCCATTCTTACTTCAGGAAATCTGTGAGAGTTTTGCTGTTGAGCTCAATAACTGCAAAGTCATACCTCTAGTAAAAGTTTAAAATTAAAAATTTGAAAGCAAATCCTGGGCACGCATTTTATAGTTGGAAGTCTTGTACACAAAGGAAATAACTTATATCCTTCCAGACTTATACAGTAAGCCTATAACAAATCCACAAAAATATCTATATCTATCACATGAAACATATCTAATGATATGAAAATGTAATGCAGTGTCCTAAATCACAAAATAACATCTTTCTTCCCTTTTCTATATTTATCCTTAAGTAAATATTATGTATGTTATTTAAACTAATAGTTTTGATACCAGATGGTCTAGCTTTTCAGTTCAAGGTAATAGTATGGTTAAAGAAAAACATTATTTTTCTAACTTAAAGCACCAGATTTAATTTGCTATTAATAGTTATGCACTCAGGAATCAGATTCACAATCTGCAAATATTTTGACAGTAACTGGACATTCATAGCAGCAGCTAAAATTTTGACAAGAATTATGCAGAATTCATTAGCAGTCCTCCTGCTTAACACATCTGTTACCTGTTTGTAAAACGGATACTAACACTAATTTGGTGATCATAGACATAAGCACAACAAACAGTAGGTACTCAGTGAGCAGTCTACAGGCAACCAATAGCTTGAATAAGTCCCACAAAAATATCGCACAGATAACTGTAAATAAGCAGAAGCCAAAAGGGGGTCATAGAAAAATTGATAATGGAATGGTACAATTTATTTATAATTTAATTTCTTAACTGAGCTTTAAAATATTGGCACTGAAATCAAAATGAAGAAAAGAGAGTGATCTATAAAATAATGCTTTTAGCACTGTTATCACTGCAGTAACATTGATTCTGTCAGTAGTGAGGGTACATTTGACATAAATCATTACAGTTAAATCCCCATCACAAGTTGTGTCAACGAGCAGGGGTCATATGTATCCACTTTCCCGGCTCACTTCCGGGGCTGACTGAAAGAAGAAAAGCTCTCAAATGAGACGTTCAAAGTTCTTCTTTCTTTAGTACTGCCAGAAAGGACAAGGTGAGGCCATGAGTTTGAACACCAGTATGAGCAATGTTACAGCTAGTACAGACTTTATACGATCTCCACGTGTAGGTTCTTAGTCATGCATAATTCACTTCCACAGCACATGCATCAGTACTTAAACTTACCAAGGTATTGAAGTTTCTGATCAAGCTAAGTAGGTTTCTTAGTTCTCAATTTGCTTATTGTTAGCTACAAGGAATAATACAGTGGAACTAGAAGTTGTAGGTCCAAACTTACTACCTAGAGAACAAGAATGTAGCTTTTAATCAAAATCAAAGCAAACTAAACCCATGAAATTTATACAATCCTTTGCAAAACAAGATTTTTTACAACATGAAGTTGTAGGATTCAGATTTTCAGCCAAGGCAAAACTCAGGACACCTTAGGGTACCACTATAAACAACTATTTGAAGCCTATTTTCCATCAGATGAATGACACTGAAAATCACACATACAAGTCATTAAAAACAAAAGTGAAAATTATAGGCGAATAAGTTAACAGGATCTATATTATAATGTAAATATGTATAAACTTAGTGCCTCAAATATTACTGTTTACATGATTATGATGAAATGATTCAGTGGACTACCAGATATGGATTAAGCCTTAAATGTACTTGAATTAACCATTTTAAAAATCAAAGGAATAATACAGACTCTTGCACTGCCCCTTGGTAGTGTTAGATGAACTGTAGGCAGCTGAAGGTCTTAAAATATTCTTCAGTGCTTGTTTTTTTTCATCTGTTAGCATTGGTGGATATTTGGACAGCAGAAAACACATTGCCTTTACAAACATTTCATAATCTCTCCTAAGTAGGTGATGGAGTTCAACTTGAACTTTTCAGTCAATATCCCAGTAAGTTCAACATTAGACAAAATGAATTCACTCGTCTCTTCCTTTGTACGTTCTGGTAAATACAGCTTCCAGAACCACAGCAAATTGTAAATTTATACCTGTGTGTTCACATGTGAAGGCAGTATTCAGGATTAAATAATACATAACATCACAATATATTATTTACTTCAGGAAACACAATATGATTGATGCAATCAGACACAATACGCTGCAGCACATAACAGAGCAGCTGAAAATTCAGGAGAAAGAAAAAATCCACAAAACCCCAAACCAAACCATTTCTATTCCTGAAACAGGAAGAAAAAAGAAATGAATCAGACTTTCATGAAAGAAATCCAGGCACCAAGAAATCTAGAGGTGAAGGAAATAGTCATTCCATTTTTAGTTTGCTATAGTCAGTAAACGTGACCCCGTTCAAATGTTTTTTCCAGTTTCCCTAACTTCAGTTTAAAATTATTAAATTTTCTTAGTATTTTCGCTGTAGTGTATCTTACATTTCTTTCTATGAAAGTATTAACAGACTGTAATCAGAATTTTTTAATCTATTTATTTAAAAGTTTGTAATTTTTTGCATTTCTCTGAGCATTTCTTGGAAGTTAATTACAGGTCTCATCTTTCTGAAACTGAATTTTTCTACATAGTCATGACAAACTAGGCCCCCAAAAATGACATAGTATTCCAATATTGTTAAAATCACTGCCCTACACAAGGATAGAAAAGGGAGACCTTTTGTTTTCTCAGTGCTTCCTTGATTCTACAGCCATAGATCACTTTACAGTCTCGTTTGCCACAACACCACACATAGAGATCATGCTGCATTCATCCTCTCTCATCACAATATTTTTCAAGTTGTCTCCTTGAAGTAGCCTCTTCTTTCTGCTCCTATCCCTTCCTGGAATATCTGTTGCTATGTATATAATTTTGCACTAAAGGTTTTTTTCTTTCAATAGGCTTAACTTACCTCAGTCTAAACTGCCCACCAAGCTTTATAAGTGACTTTTAAGTGATTTTATATTTACTTTGGACTACTGAAGGAATACTAAACAATGTTAGAAGTATTATTTATCTCTTCAAGATTCTGCTAGAAAACACCCCCAGTGACAACTACTTTTGAGATCTGTCAACTAGCTACCTCTTAATTTAGTACACAGTCTTTATAGATATGAATAGTGCTATTTTCCTATCACAATGTTGAAGTCAACTATATTATATATACACACTTACCTTTATACATCAAAATTACAATCCCAAACACTGAAAATAAGTTTATATCAAAAGACAGATTTTGCATATAGTGTATTGAGTATTTTTTACACTATGGTGTTTTATCAGTTTGGGATGTTGTTCTTTGTTTTTTTTCCATCTTGTTCATTTCTGGTGTCTTACTAGAAGCTTGTCAGATTAACCATTTTACAGGAGGTTGTAATGATTGTCTTTCCTGAAAAAAGGCACAACAGCTTTGTGGGGCTACCTCAGTATATCTATTTCAGTATATATATTAAAAATTGAAAAAATTAAATATATTTTCAACCAATCCTTTTTGAGAAAGTGTGTGGTTTTAAGGGTTTTCTCAGTATTTAAGCTTATTTTAAGAGATCTCATTTACTTTCTGTCCTACCCCAAACATAAAGAAAGACAACAGGAGTTTGTTTCATCCCTGAAAGTACAATTCACAAGACCCCACAGTTATTTAGCCCTGTTGATTAAAACAGTTAAATCCCTAGCAGATACTATCTGCTGTCTGCTATTACTAATGGACTAGATAGTGCTTCATTGTTGTCAATCATATTATCAGACACACCTACATTATTTCACAGTTTTACAAATACAAAACAAGTATTCTTATTAAGTGAATACCTGTGCCTTTTCTACATTGCTGTACAAAGGTTGATCACCTCAATCTGGTGTCTGCTAACCACCCAGTAGGATTTATTATGTTCAAATGATAGTGCAAAAATACTCCACTCACCCCACTATTTTAATAGAATCATAGAATGGTTTGGGTTGGAAGGGACCTTAAAGATCCTCTAGTTCCAACCCCCCTGCCATAGGCAGGGACACCTTCCGCTAGACCAGGTTGCTCAAAGCCCCGTCCAACCTGGCCTTGAACACTTCCAGGGAGGGAGCATCCACAGCTTCTCTGGGCAACCTGTTCCAGTGTCTCACCACCCTCACAGGGAAGAATTGCTTCCTCATATCTAATCTAAATCTACCTTCTTTCAGTTTAAAACTGTTACCCCTCATCCTATCACTATATTCCCTGGTAAAGTCCCTCCCCATCTTTCCTGTAGACCCCCTTTAAGTACTGGAAGGCCACTATAAGGTCTCCCCAGAGCCTTCTCTTTTCCAGTTTGAAAAACCCCAACTCTCTCAGCCTGTCCTCATAAAGGAGGTGCTCCAGTCCCCAGATCATCTTTGTGATGTCCTCTGGACCCACTCAAACAGGTCTGTGTCCTTCTTATGATGGGGGGCACCCAGAGCTGAACATAGCACGACATGTGAGGTCTCGAGAGCAGAGTAGAGGTGGAGAATCACTTCCCTTTATCTGCTGGTCATGCTTCTTTTGAAGCAACCCAGGATACAGTTGGCTTTCTGGGCTGCGAGTGCACATTGCTGGCTCATATTCAGTTTTTCATCCACTAGTACCCTCAGGTCCTTCTCCACAGGGCTGCTTTCAATCCACTCCTCGCCCAGCCTGTATTTGTGCTTGGGATTGCCCCAACCCATGTGCAGGACCTTGCACTTGGCCTTGCTGAACTTCATGAAGTTTGCACGGGCCCACCTCTCCAGCCTGTCCAGGTCCCTCTGGATAGCACATCCCTTCCCTCCAGTGTGTCAATCACTCCTCACAGCTTGGTGTTGTCAGGAAACTTGCTGAGGGTGCACTCGATCCCACTGTCCATGTCACCAACAAAGACGTTAAACAACACTGGTCCCAACACCAACCCCTGAGGAACGTCACTCATCACTGCTCTCCACTTGGATATCGAGCTGTTGACCGCAACTCTTTGAGTGTGACCATTCAGCCAATTTCTTATCCGTCCACTGGTCCATCCATCAAATCCATGTCTCTCCAATTTAGAGAAGAAGATGTCATGTAGGACAGTGTTAAATGCTTTGCACAAATCCAGAGAGGTGACATCAGTTGTTTTTCCTTTATCCACCAATGCTCCAACCCCATCTTAGAAGGTCACCAAATTCATCAGGCACAATTTGTCCTTGGTGAAGCCATGTTTGCTGTCACCAATCACCTCCTTATTTTCAATGTGCTTTAGTGTAGTTTCCAGGAGGATCCACTCCATGATCTTGCTGGGCACAGAGGTGAGACTGACTGGCCTGTAGTTCCCTGGGTGTTCTTTTTTTTTTTTTCCTTTTCAAAAAAGGTCGTTATTTTCCCTTCTCCAGTCAGTGGGAACTTCACCAGACTGCCACAACTTCTCAAATATGATTTACAGTGGCTTAGCCACTTCATCCTCCAGTCCCCTCAAGACCTGTGGATACATCTCATCAGCTCCCATGGACTTGGGAAACTTTAGGTTCCTTAGATGGTCTTAAATCTGATCTTCTTCTACAATGGGCGGTTCTTCATTCTCTCATTCCCTGCCTTTGCCTTCTGCATCTTGGGTGGTGTGGCAAGAGCATTTGCCACTGAAGATCAAGGTAGAAAATTTGTTGAGTACCTCAGTCTTTCTCATATCCCAGATAACCAAGTCTCCTATTTCTTTCTGGAGAGAGCCCACATTTTCCCTAGTCTTCCTTTTATCATCAAGGTACCTAGAGAAGCTTTTCTTCTTGCCCTTGATGTCCCTGGACAGATTTAATTCTATCAGGGCTTTGGCCTTCCTAACCTGATCAGTTGCTACTCCGACAGTTTTGCTTTATTCCTCCAAGGCTACCTGTCCTTGTTTCCACCCTCTGTAGGCTTCTTTTTTTGTGTTTGAGTTTGTCCAGAAGCTCCTTGTTCTTCCATTCAGGCCTCCTGGTGGTCTTACCTGACTTTCTCAAGTCAGGTAAGCCTTCAGTCAGTCTTCCTCAAGTCCTTTATTTTCATTAAGAACCAGGGATTCCTTTCCTGCTATCTGCAGCTTCCCTGGTCAATTTTCAACAGTTTCAGACTTCCAATTTTTACTGACTTATTTTCTTATCTCCTCTTTCCTTTGACTGTAGTATACCTTTTAATAGTTACTTGTTGCCTTCTTTTCCCCACTTGTGTTGTTCAGTGGATTGAGCCATACAAAGAAGAAACAGCAGGCTTAAAAAAGGCCATAGAAAAGAGGAATGACCGTATAAGTGCGAAAAGAACACAGGGCTTGAATCTGAAATTGGTAATTCATAGGAAAGACTTCACCTCTGTCAAAGATATTTGACATCTACCAGTGTTAAGTATGATGCAAGAATGAAGTTTTCTTACTCTAGTTTATCTATAGCATTCATCCTGGACTGTGGAGTTGTGACCTACCAAGGATTCTCAATATTCATTCACATTCTCATTTAACTTTTTCCCCTCTCAATTGTTCTCTCAAAACTTTCTTAGCTTGAAATATTACAATTCTTGAAACCCAGGACTCTTATAATAGTTATTGCAGTCGTTCTCCAGCATACATCTGTAAATAGAAGTCTCTATTAATAAAAAATTGATGCTTTAAAAGGGTAGCTTATCCTGTTCTCTAGTTTGATTTGACCAGTATAGAACAGACCCCTTCCTGCATTTCTTGTTGAATGATGCTGGTTAACACATTGATTTGCAGGCATTCAAGATCTAGCTCTTCTGAGTTTTCAGTAACCTTAAATCAGATAACGATTTATTTAATATAGAAGGTCTCTATCTCTCACACACAAACATGTATTCTAAATTCACAGAATCATCTAGGTTGGAAAAGACCTTGAAGATCTTCAAGGTCTTTTACAACTTAGATGATTCTGTGATTCTGTGGTCATCTAGTCCAACCATTAACCTAACACCGATTCTTCTCAACTACACCATATCCCTCAGCACTATGTCCATGTGACTCTTAAACACCTCCAGGGATGGGGACTCCACCACTGCCCTGGGCAGCCCATTTCAATGCCTTTCAACCTGTTCTGTAAAGAAATGTTCCCTAATATCCAGTCTAAACCTTCCCTGGAGCAACTTGAGGCCATCACCTCTTGTCCTATCACTTATTACTTGGTTAAAGAGACTCATCCCCAGCTCTCTGCAACCTCCTTTCAGGTAGCTGTAGAGGGCGATGAGGTCTCCCCTCAGCCTCCTCTTCTCCAGACTAAACAACCCCAGTTCCCTCAGCCGCTCCTCGTACGACATGTGCTCCAGACCCTTCACCAGCTTCGTTGCCCTTCTCTGGACACGCTCGAGTCATTCAATGTCCTTTTTGTAGTGAGGGGCCCAAAACTGAACACAGTCATCGAGGTGCGGCCTCACCAGTGCCAAGTACAGGGGTAAGATCCCTTCCCTGTCCCTGCTGGCCACGCTATTTCTGATACAAGCCAGGATGCCACTGGCCTTCTTGGCCACCTGGGCACACTGCTGGCTCATGTTCAGCTGGCTGTCAATCAACACCCCCAGGTCCCTCTCTGACTGGCAGCTCTCCAGCCACTCCTACCCAAGCCTGTAGCGCTGCTGGGGGTTGTTGTGCCCGAAGTGCAGCACCCGGCATTTGGCCTTATTGAAACTCCTACAGTTGGCCTCAGCCCATCGCTCCAGCCTGTCCAGGTCTCTCTGCAGAGCCTCCCTACCCTCGAGCAGATCAACACTCCCACCCAACTTGGTGTCATCTGCAAACTTACTGAGGGTGCACTCGATCCCCTCGTCTAGATCATCAATAAAGATGTTAAACAGAAGTGGCCCCAAAACTGAGCCCTGGGGGACACCACTCATGACTGGCCGCCAACTGGATTTAACTCTATTCACCACAACTCTTTGGGCCCGGCCATCCAGCCAGTTTTTTTACCCAGCAAAGCGTGTGCCTATCCAAGCCACGAGCAGCCAGTTTTGCCAGGAGAATGCTGTGGGAAACGGTGTCAAAGGCCTTACTGAAGTCAAGGTAGACAACATCCACAGCCTTTCCCTCATCCAATAAGCAGGTCCCTCTATCGTAGAAGGAGATCAGGTTTGTCAAGCAGGACCTGTCTTTCATAAACCCATGCTGACTGGGCCTGATCATCTGGTTGTCCCGCATGTGTTGTATGATGGTACTCTGGATGAGCTGCTCCATCAGCTTCCTGGGCACCGAAGGCGAGCTGACAGGCCTGTAATTTCCCGGGTCATTCTTCCAACCCTTCTTATATACAGGCGTCACATTGGCTGATTTCCAACCTGTCGGGACCTCCCTGGTCATCCAGGACTGATCAGGACTTCCTTATTAAAGTAAACAGTTCACAGTATTCTGGTCATGTGAATCAACCCAATCATTATCTTTGATAATACCACCTATATAAAATATTTCATACCATTGAGAATTTTATTTTGTTTTAACATTTAGCCTTGATAACAGAACAGATTAAAAACTGCCTTTCTTCAGCATTTTGTGAGCTTGAGTTTGTACAGGATTTGTTTATTTAATGTTCTGTAACATGCTTCTGCTTGCTTGTCACTGAGAAGATCAGTGCTCTCTTATGAGAACAGGCTGAGCTGCTGTGGAGGTTTGAACTCCGCCGGCAGCCAGACGCCATGTGGTTGGCTGTTCACCTCCCCTTCCCTCCACTGGTAAAATAGGGGAGGGACAAAAAGAAGAGAATTTGTAGGTTGAATAAAAAGAAATAATTTACTAAATATAACAAGAGAACAATAGTAACAATAGTGAGTTCAAAAAGAAAACGGGTAAAATGCAGCAGTGGCTTACCGAGGGCAATGACCGCGTCCCCCACAGCAACAACACGGCCCGACGAGCAGACAGTGCAGGTGCAAAACCCCCAGCGAAAAGCAGAGAGATCCAGTGAGAGAGCCCGCCCACCTGGGCATGACATCACATGGTATGAAATACTCCAATGAAAATTAACTCCATCCTGGTCAAAACCAGGACACCTGCTCACTCAGCTGTCTTTCTTGTGAAAACACAGTACCCCCCAAAACACACATGCACCATACATACAACAGTTCACCTCTTGTATTTTCTGCTGTCTCTTGATTATAAAACCATAAGGACATCTGCAAAGACACTTCATATTTTTCTCCTATTCAGTTCGCTTCCAACCTCACATTGGAAGAGTTCTTTTAAGTATTCAGTTTCATGTGATTCCATATCTTAGTTATAACAGATATCCTATATAAAGGTGTCTAAAATTACTTTATACTTCTGAGAAACTTTGCTGTGCTGACTTCCATTACATGAATGTAGAACACCTTGTATTTTTGAAAAAAAAAACCACTTTTTTTCACTATTTGTAATACAGAATTCTTTATGAGATCTTGCTTCTATAATATGCTTGATTAACTTCCCTTAGCACCTGCTTCTTCATGCTAAATAATGTTCACTAAATATGTTCCCTGTAACTCTGTGTTTTGTCCTTCCAAAGCAGCTATCTCACTATATGACTCATCAAATCTATGATAAAAATGTAAAATTCCTAGCTAGATAGAAGGCCTCCTACCTCTCCTTAGCAGTTGGTTATCAAATCACCAATCTGTTTCATTTTCTTTGTAGTGCTTCTCGCAGGGATCTCAAACTATGTCACCTCAAGAAAAACTTTTTTCTCAAATGGTGTGTTGATATTTTAATTCCAGATTACTAATCCTCTCCTTCACAATTATCAGATTATACTTAATGTTGCTGCAATCTCTTTTTTCACTTTGACATATTTTAAGGATGAAGGCTTCATCAGTATGTAGGTTAGTGGTTGAATCCTTACAGGCAGAGAGATGGAGAGATGAAGTGGGAAGCGGAATAGAAAACACAACCTGTCCAAGTCAGCTTAGTCATTGCACTTGATTACTCATTATCTTCTTCTGTTACCTGCTGCAAAGCCATCTGTTAGTGGAAGGAACTCTACTTTGTTTCTCCAAATTTGCTCAAAATCCCTTGTTTACTGTTCTGTTCAAGCAGTTTCTGAGACTACTTGTACACATAATGTTAATTGTGTTCTTACATGTTTGCATGAACAAGGTCAAATGTTTACCAAGATTAAGTTACTGGTGTTTTCATTCTTGAATAAATAAAAATATTATCAGACTCCCACAAATAAACCATTAAAAATATTACCTTCTTCCTCCATTTTTACCCCAGACTTTGAGGTATTTTTCACTGAACATATTTGATGAAATAAAAGAGCTACAACTATTAGTCACTTCAGCGAATAATTCAGGATGGTTTTTTTTTAGATACTCACCTCACCTGGACCACATAGGGACAGATGGTGTTCATGTTCAAGCTTTACAGTACAGCACATTTTAACTTTGCAATACACTGAACCAAACTTCTCTTAATGTTGAAGTACTGAGTTAACTCTTAATTCAATATTTTCATTTTCTTGAATAATACTGTTTGGTATTTATAAGCCTGTTGGTCAAAAAACAAATAATGCATAACAATTTTCCCCATAAAACTCAGCACAGTAAAGCATTATTACAACAGCTATAACATTGTATAATTTTACTGACTTGCAGAATTGATATTTCATTAGATAAAAAGCTTTACCACTCACAGCTCTTCTAAAGTTTTCATTGGTTTTACCCTTGAAACTAGCATCTTTTTAATATTCAGACTTTAATATCTTGTAGTATAAAGTACCAACTTGATTTATATTTAAATACTTAATTGGCTGTATCTGACCACCTGCAAATAATGGGCTTATAAACAGAAATACAATATCTTTTGTTTGTTTGGGAGTTTTTTTAATGGCATAGGAGGAACAATATTATTTTCTTATTGAGAGCTTTCTTTCCATAAATATTGTTAATAAATAGGTAGATAAATAGGGAAAAAGTAGTCAAATTTAATCTGGTTTTGTAAGAACATACATTTGCAGTGAAATTACCAGGAACTGGGGAGCAATCAAACACATTAGGTAAAATGTTGCACTGTAAACCAGCTTTTTAACTTTACATTCCAGATGTGCTAAAATGGGAATTTCAAAAGGTAAATGTTGAATTTGATAATTTTGTTTTTTCCAAAGAGTATTTTTGCTTGAACTCTTGATTTTATCTGGCATTTTATTGAACAATGTTAGCATCCTGTAAAAATACTGAATTTATGAACAATTCCTAATGAGTAAATTGTGTTAGATTTTTCCTCATCCTCATCACAAACTGCTTATAAAAAGGTTTTTCTCTATTTTGTCTTTTTGAAATACAGCTTCTGTGGCAAATTTCTTGTTTATTATCTTCTAATGAACAAATTCTGTAAAACTTCAAAGTTTTAATTATAAGATCCACCTTGTGCTATTTTTCATACCTGTCTTGAACTAACTTATCTTCTGCCGTTCATCTCCCTAAATCAGTCCAAGTAAGAAACTGCAGTGTTTTTTCTAAGGAGAATCATGTCTATTCAGTTCTTATTTGCCCTATAGACTACTTTTTATAGTATTCATGACAGACACTAGACTTGTAAATTGTTGAAGCAACTATTTGAAAAATTTAGTTTCTAGCTAATAATGAGGTGTGAATTAATAACAGTGATGATTACAGAAGATCATTTGAATGTCTTATGGGGGAACATTTTAATGTAGCAACAAAGGTAAAAGAATGGAACAGCAAGCAGTTTCTCATTGTTCTTACTAACTAACCAGAGACTTTAGATGCATCAAGGCACCATCCTCTAAAATCAGGGGAACACTAAAATCTGGAATATAAAAGAGATTTACTCAAGAGACAGTTCAGCTGTACATTAAACCATTTCCAACTGAAAGGTAAGACAGATACAACACTCCAGTCATCTGTTTCTACATATGTGCAGGGCTTTGGGTATTCACAAGAGTTTTTGATTCTCATCTGTGTTGAGTAGTTTATATGCTATGTTTGATTTTCTAAACTTCTGTTGTATTGTACTTTTTAAACACTCTAAATAAATGCAGTCCAGGGAAGCTTTCTCAATTTTTTAGAGTAACAATCTCACTGAAACCTTTCGCTCAGCAAGTTTACATCCAGATTCTGCTTGGACAATACAAAGTCCAAGAACTATTTCAGGTTAACAATTTAATTTGTCTTCTTTTTTTTTTTTTGGGGGGGGGGGGAGGGGGGAGGAAGTCTATTCCAATTGTCATTGATCACTAACAGCAGAGGTGAATTTGCTCTTATCTGATGAATCTGACATTTCATTAGATGAAATGGGTAGACTGATCCACTTTTAAAAGCACGCAGACATTTCACTCTATCTTCATGTTAGGAAGAGAAATAGCCGAATTAAAAAAAAGCTGCAAAGTGTTGCCATTTCTAAATTATAGTAGTGATTTGGGTTTAAATTAAATAAGACATAGGATTCAAACTGTCAGCTTTCATTTAAGATCATTTCAGAGATAATTAAGTAATTTTAAAATTGTAATACTACAAATTCAGATCATCAGAGTTGTAATGATTTAGCCAACATTGACCAAAAGCAGATCATCCAGCAAAACAGTTCAGTTTTTGAACTTGCCGTTGGATTCCAAACAGCCATAGCTAGGCATCCATTGGCATAGCAAACCAAAGGTCATGATTTGAACATAAGATCACTATTTCTTTCTTCCCTAGATTCGAGGGTTCACCCTAATTAGAATATTACTTTCATAGTAATGGTAAAAGAAATCAGAAACTACTATCATCTAATTGGTGACCGTTATCCTTTCCAAACTTGCTGAAATTTTCCTTTAATATTAACATCTTCTGTAATTTTCTCTTTCCTTTATACTTTATTTTATCCTTCCTTTGGCTTCAACCCTCTGACCATAGAAAAACTTCTATAAGAAACTTGTTTTAGACTCCCCTTGCCATTGCGGTTTTCCTGCTTTCTCACATCTAACGTACCTGAACAATTCGTCTGTTCCAACTGTCTGAAGGCATTCTTCCTTGAAAACGAGATTCCATTATTAGGTCTAACAAGCAAGAAGGAAGAAAAACCTTTTTTACTTTTTATTTGCTCTGTCTGCTCTATTCTCTTCAACTGTTCACAATTCTGCACTGACTGGTATGTCTGTACTTTTACTGGAAACTTTATTCTCCCCTGTCCCAGACTCATTCAGAGGCTTGTCCTGTTGCATTTTAGGAACAGTGGTGGCCAAGCTGTTTTTAAAACTTTTGACCAAACCTCCCATATCTTCTTGTCTACCATCTTAGTCTTTCTTCCTCTCAGCCTCACATCTAGACATCAGCCCAGAATGAAAGAACACCAGTTGTTATCCTTAAACACTGACATCTCTCTCTGTTTCTCCATTATTTCTTTCCCAAGTGTGAAAATCTTGTAATATACCAGATTGTTCTTTTTTTTCAGCCACAGTCTTCATATTCATAATATGAAGATATTTGTCGAGCATTTGTCTCTAACATTGCCTGTTTAGATTCTGAACAAGTACAAATATTATAAAGATGTTATCAGTTGTATTTATTGGCTCATATCAAAACTGACATAGCTGGATGAATAATGGAGAAATAGAAAGAAACAATTTGGGAGAAAAAAAATAGTAAAAGGTTAAAAAGAAATAAGAATACAGAGAAAAAAGAAAGGGATAAATGTGTTTGGTATTGTGTTCTTTTCATCCTCTCCTTTATTGAACTTGAAATATGTGTAAGGTAATCTAGAAGCAGGATTTTTCTTTACATATTTAATGGTTTACATAATGCACCCAAACTCTACTATCAAAATTAATTCTGAATAATTTTGAAATAATTTTGATTAATTCTGAAATAATTTTGTGATAGTCAAAACACTTCTCCTTTTTTCCCCTCATCACATCACCAACAGCACAAGCTTTTCACTGGAAAGCTTCCTATGTGTTTTATCATAGTAGGCTTCTGCAGGCATTTTAGTTTCTCAGTGTTGAGAGAAAAGCAAGATCACCAGCAGTAGCTAGTGGCAGTGTGCCACTTTCTCAGGTGATCTGTTTAACTTAAACTTAAAAAGTGCTGCATACAAAATACCCAAGTTCCCCAAGCAGAATGTTATTCCACCTCTTCTTTGTTCACAACATGAGTTTCTTTTCTTATTTTCACCAAACTGTCATTAGGAGGATGAGGACAATGTTTATCCAATAGTAAGTGACTAACCCCAACTTACAGCAGGAGTCCTGCCTCCACCAGCTATCACATGCACTCTCTCTTTTTCTAAAGGAGTATAAAAATATGGATAAATATTTTCTTTATGTGTACACAGATATACTTTACCTAGAAAGATATATTTATATATTTGTATATATAGCTATATGTGCACATATATAAATATATATTTATCCATATATATAAAGTGTAGGTATATAATGTATAAAACTTCCTTTAATAAGAGCCAAAGAAATTAATAATTAGAATTTAAATGTGACTAGACAGGAATTAAACAAAAGTAAAAGGCAGGGTCATGGCCACCATTTTACAAGGCTGCTGAATGAGCCCTAACATTTTGGGGTGGCGTTCACAAGGGTGGAGAGTACCAAAAATGGGGGGGGGGGGGGCAAAACTACATTGGAACACATCCCGAGCCTAAAGATTTGCCCAAGGAGACCATCAAGGGGCTCTGTGTGACATCCACACTGTGCAGCACAGAGGCCATCTTACAGCTATCTGTAAGACCATTATGAGGTGCAGGCTGGTGCTCTATATGTTTCCTTATCATTAGGTCAGTGGCCTTATATGAAAGTTTCAAGAAGCTCTGGATGACTGCATGAGGAGGGGGAAGGCAGAAGGGTGCTTTGATCTGTTTGTGTCCCTGTCCAGGCCTGATGCAGTCCAGAAATGAACAGCCACAGGAGGGACAGCAGCATTAGAGAGGAAAACGAAAAAGGCTGAAGAAGCTTGATTGGTGACAAACACACCTTCAACCCTGTAGATAAATTTGCTTTTTGCATGAGTTGCATTGATTCTTCAGTTGCATTTCTTTGTAGGGAAGCAACAGAAATTCCTGATTCTCCATCTGGCCCGGCACCTGCCAGCCAGGAGAAAGACAAGGGCAAGTGGGATGAGACCATGGTTGGTGGTGAGGAGCCGTGAGGTGACACAGTCCCAGGCATGAGGTTGTCCCCCCACAGGTAGGAATGATTGCAGGCACGTGCTGGGCCAGAACAGTGGGTTTGTGCCTCCCTCTGCACTAGAGCAAATCTCCAGGAGCCCCAGCCTAATTTCCCTGGGATTGCTGGACAGGGCTGGGCGTCTACCTCACCTCAGCTTTCCTGAGCTAATGAGATGTCAGCCCTTGCTCTCCCCAGACATGGAGTCCCAGAGCCTGTGTCTGAGGCTGGCAGAGCTCAGCAGGGAGGAAGAGGCCTTTGCAAAGCTGCCAAGGGAGGGGAGGCCCCCACGCACAGTACTGGATTTTAGTAGCCCCTGTAGTAGGACACAGAAGAAAGTATCTGTCCAATCAGGGTCTTAAGTTGAGTAGAACACGGAGAAAGGCTAGAGGTGAGCTGGAGAGTGAGCAATGGCAAGGGTCAAGTTGGAGCTCAAGAAGGAGACAGAGCTGAGGTGGCATTCTGAGTGAAGGTGGTAGGACCAGTCCCACCAAAGCAGGGCCTGAGCAAAGTTGGAGCTTAAGAAGAGGTTGGAGCTGAGTAAGAGTATGAGAAAGGCACAGAATGGAGATGGATCCCAATCAGTGGATGATGCAGAGGTGACATTCTGAGCAGGGGCTGTGTTGCTGTGGCAGTATGACCAAATGTGAGAGCTAAGTTGGAGGTGGAGAAAGGGAAACAAGTGACATAGACCTGCTTGAGCAAGTCCAGAGGAGGGCCACAAAGATGATCAGGAGGCTGGAACACCTCCCTCATGAGGACAGGTTGACAGAGTTGGTGTTCAGCCTAGAGAAGACTCCAGGGAGACCTTACAGCAGCCTTCCAGTACTTAAAGGGGGTCTACAGGAAAGATGGGGAGGGACTCTGTATCAGGGAATATAGTGATAGGATGAGGGGTAACAGTTTTAAACTGAAAGAGGATAGATTTAGATTAGATATGAGGAAGCAATTCTTCCCTGTGAGGGTGGTGAGACACTGGAACAGGTTGCCCAGAGAAGCTGTGGATGCTCCCTCCCTGGAAGTGTTCAAGGCCAGGTTGGACGGGGCTTTGAGCAACCTGGTCTAGCGGAAGGTGTCCCTGCCCATGGCAGGGGGGTTGGAACTAGATGATCTTTAAGGTCCCTTCCAACTCAAGTCATACCATCATTCTATGATTCTATGATTATGAGCTTAAGTGGGAGCTGGAGTTGAGTTGGAGTCTGATCAGGTGCCAGATCTGAGCAGAGGCCAGAGCTGCAAAAGATTGCTTGAGCAGGACATGGAGATGCTATGGAGCTCAAGGAGGAGACAGAGAATGCCTGAGGTTGCATCCTTACGTGGGGCAGTATTACTGTGGCAGACCCAGAAGTGGATGGAGCTGATGTGACATTTTAAGCAGGGACGGTGGAGCTGTGGCAGCCCAAGCGAGGCCCTGGTGTCAAGTTGGAGCCAGAGCAGGGGCTGGAGCTTGTAGCAGCCAGTGGCTAAACCAGAGCTGAGTAAGAGCTTCAGCAGGGGCTGGATCTGAATTGGAGCTTGAGTAGGCTCCAGATCAGAGAAATACACAGGGTGTTACCATGTCCCTGGTAGGAAGGTGTCCTGGTTTTGGCCAGGATAGAGTTAGCTTTCCTTGGGCTGAGAGGGAGCACAGCTAGAGGGCTGGGCCCAGATTGATCATTGGAGTATTCCATATCATGTGACATCATGCTCAGTATATAGGCGGACGCGTGCTCTCTCAGGGCCCATTTCAGTTTTGGTTTCCCAGTTGGCATGGCAGGATTTCTGGTGCAGGCGGGATCACTGCTGGGGACGGGCTGCATACTGGTCGCCGGTTGGTGAGCCACTGTTGCATTTTACCTGTTTGGTCTTGCTATTGTTACTGTTGTTTTGTTACTATTACTAATTTTTTTTTTTAATTGAAACTATAAATTTCTTTTTTTTGTCCCTCCCCTATTTCACCGGGGAGGGGGGAGGAGGGGAAATTAAACGACTGGTAATGTTGTGATTGGCTACTGGCCGAGTTCAAACCATGACAGAAGGGTATAATTTACCACACATAGGTACTTGGATGCAGCCCTGATGGAACCATGCATGCCTACACACAGAACATACTGTAGTCTGTTAGGACAGTTGTGATTCACTGGCTCCAGGCAAATAACACGGGAGTTTTCCCCATCTTGGTGTGTGAAGACAAAGTGTTGACTGTGCTCCTTGGTAAAAGAAAATTAAAATAAAAATGGAAAAAAATATATGGTATATTTAGATTTAGTATATAAGTAGTTCTATAATGAGTTAAGAGCCTCAACATTGTTGTATATGTCTATTTTATTCAAATCTTCTTGGTTGAGGTTTTCCTCCTTGTAAACTGTCTGAAGTTATTCTCATTCCTCTAAAACAGTAACATGCATAGATGTATACCTATAAAAGCCTTGTACCTATAAGCCACCATTAGGTCACTTTTAACTTCTTTAGAGTAGATTTATGTAGCTTAACTAAATTTATTTTGACACATTACATGAGTATCCAGATGTATTTTTATATGAATGTTTTTATTATTTACTTCCTGCAACATATATTCCTTTTGACTTCCTGAAGTTTGAAACCCTAACCCAGCAGCAGCATAATAACTTATGATCACTTTCATTTAGTTGACTTCTTTCTAATTATTTTTAGAGTTTTGTTGGATTTAATTTTATGCATCCTAGTTCAGTCCATAAAATTAAAACATTAATAACTGTCTCTGAGTGTTTAATCACATGAACTCTTTTTTAAATGAAGCTGTTCATTAAGCCAAGGTATTTGCATATTGCATGGCATGTTACTGTGAAAGAGAAAAAGACTCATTCATATATGATAGTGCTCATCCTATTATGCCTGAGACTTGTGTCAGCACTTCATTTGCAAATTCTATTTTTACTAGTTTATAGCTCAACGGCATAATTTTTCTGTGGGCTGAAACTTGACAAAGAATATCTCCACTGCAGAGTCCATTTGAGCACCACATTTCCAATAAAATCAGGTTTACCATTTCCATAAATGTTCTGCGTGCACATGACACATCAGGCTGTATTCTTGTCAGCTCTCATAAGCTAAGCAGGGTTGGGTCTTTGAACAAAAGACCTCCTGGGAAAATTCAGGCACGAGAAGAATAATATTGGTAATACAAGAAGCATAGATCCTTTCAAGTCAGTAATGAGTCTATACTGTCTTGATGTCAGCAGACTAGCTACTGTTATACCTGACAATTCTGGATTTAGAAATATCTATGTATTACCTACCACTGATGATAATTCAAGATACTTGGTACTCCTAAGATTGCGCTGTGGCAAAATAATGAAATACACTGTTAAATAATTTGCATACAAGTAAAATATGTATTTCTGTACATAAATACACATATAATTACAGATGGCCCAATTCAGATAATTTTGGATTAAACCTCTATTTAAAGTTCTATTTTCGTATAAAAACGTGGTTATGGCTTTAAAAATCATATGATCTCAAAATAAACTAAAAATATATAACCTCAAAAATCTTGGCCTTTTCACCAGTCATCAGCTTTCAGTCAAGTTCATTGATTAACAGGATCACAAAATGTAACACTTCAAAAGGTGCATAACTTTATTTATTTGTTCTTTGTATCTGTAATACACAAGGTACACTGCAAACATGGAAAGACAGAAATCCTACTTTCAGGAGAACAAAATCTATGAACAAGTTTTCAGTTTTTGTAGGAAAATGATTTAACTATAAATCTATATTTGAGCATGGAATTATGATAAGAGTTTAAAGCAGTAATGGAGAACTAGTAAAAAGTATAAAGCTTGTGCATAAATATATTATAGATTATGTCTCATACTGTCGGGTTTTACAGGTTTAACCTACAGTCAAAACTTCTTGAAATGAGATGATATGATTCCATCTTTAGGGTTAAATCTGACAATCCCAGTCATAATTTAAACAGTAATATCTATCCTTAGCCATAAAGCATGCCAATTTTTAAGGAAGTGACTCTCAGATAAATTTCACTTAAGTCCCTGAAGAATTCTAAGTAATAGTGAATAACCATTTTCTATATACCATCTCCATATAATTTATTTCAAGCCCATTTATTATACTGTCCCCCTACACACCCTTGTCCTGAGCCATCCTTTGCTTAGTCTTACCTCATATGAAAGATGTTTCATAACTTTGTTCATTTTTGTTACCCTTTTCTGGACAACTTCTCATTCTGTCACACATACACTGCACTCAGTGTTCAAGAAATGGGTGCACCATGAGTGTACATGGATTTAGATGAAGTGGTATAATTATGGTTTCCATTTTTTTTATTTCTTTTGTAATAATTCTTAACATTCTTTTCCCTTCTCTGACATCAGTGAAAATTGACGTGTTTTTCATGAAACTATTCATGAAGACATTTTGAGTCACAACATTCAGTTCAGAGCTCATAACTGTATTTACATAGATGTAGTTGCTCCTGCCTCTCCCCTATATAGTTTATTTCACAGTTGCAAACACTGAAATAGCAGATCAGGTTCATCACTGTAACAGTACGAAAGAGATCCTTTCATAATACTTTATAATCAGCTTTGTGTTCTTACTACCTAGAATAATCGTTACCATTGTGAAACGTTGCCATTTCACTATTCATATCCCCTTCCAAATTACTAAGGAAGATACAACATAGTAAAGAAATATGAAATGATCCATCACTGATATTTTCAGGACTCATTGGTAACTTGAGCTCACCATGTATTACACAACTTTTTTCCATATCTTTGAATTTGTTATTAATTCATAAGTTGAACTCTCTTCTGATAATTTAGTTTAGCCAAGAGATTTAGGGTGACATCATGTCAAAAACATTTTTGAATATCCTAATTCCTAAAAACAGCCAGGTCTCCTTTATTCCATTCTCCAACTGTAAGTTCAGGGAAGCTGAAAAAAATTTCACAGATGTGACTTACTTCTTGCAAAAGCAATGTTGACTGTACATCCATTGTATCATATTTGTCCATATGTCTTATAGCTCTGTTTTTCACTACATTTTCTTCCAATTTATCCACTAGATAAATCAGATTTTCTGGTCTATTGCTCTTCAATAGACTCTCTTCCCCCTCACCATAAAAAAAAGTCACACTGCATCTACCATTCTCTGTTCTACTGGTCCTGAGGCTTATTTGAAAGCAACGGAAACTACACAAAAGTTAATAGGTCAAGGAAAATTTTATTAACTTTGTGTATATACTATCCAGAATGGTAAGTAGTTGCTAATCTCAAACTTTTGACATTGACACTTAAATTTAAAACAATCTGTAAGATTCACTCCCACTAAAAATATCAATGACAACTTCCCTAAAGTACACTAGTAAAAACTACCAAATAATTCTTTCTCCTTTTTCTGTTTTCACCTTGTTTTCAAAGAGTGTTCCTTTCATTTCTTGACCATTTGTTGACCCTATCAATTCTGTAAAGGTCAATGTATTTGGAAAAGAAGTTTTATTCATAGGGTTTGGGGTTTTTTCTTTTAGTAAGTTTTTTCCTTGCCTTGTGTAAGGAATTGCCATGTTAAAGTTTTAGCTTCCTGGTATGCCCTTTATTGCCTCTTTCAATTGGACATTTCTCTTGTAAAAAGATCTTTTATTTCGAATATCTTTCTTCACTCTTCTGTTAAAGATGCAAGCCTTGCTTCTAAATCCTTTCCCCTCTTCTGCTCATCTCTTCTGTTGCAGTTTTTGTGTAGGGTATACATTTATTCTGAAAATTCACTGTCGCATCTTTAAATGATTGTGCAGCTGCAACTATTCCAGCCTTTTGGACAGATATTTCAACCAGCTGCTTCATTTCCCACTCTGAAGTGAAATATTTTTGTAGTGGATTCTTTCCTTTGCTACAGTGATTTTAAATATAAGTACCTTCTGATCACTTCTAGAGAGAAGCAATATCTTCCTACATGCTGCTTAGGTGCTTTCCTTTGGCCTGTTGCTCTGAGAAGTTATCTTTTAAAATGTAGCAAATTTACATGGCAACGATCAAAATCTCTGTTACGAGTTCTGCCCACTACACTCTTTGCTACCATCCTAATAGGGTGACAAGTAACTGTATATACTCTTGTATTACAGCTGTTACACTGCTCTAAGTTATCCCTGAATCATCAAACTCATATAAACGCTATAATGCTTGTTGATATACTTCAAGTATTTGCTTTATTTCACTCCATGCTTTCTTCATTTCTTCATCTTTTGGAACCACTCCTCCATGGCATGGTTTACTTCAGTATTTCTAAATGCTTTACTCCTCAATATTAAGTGATTTTATAGATTATAATTTATTTTTCACCAACTTCTGTACATGCCCAATGCAACAATTGTCTTATCTAAAAACAAACTTTTCAGTTCATTCCTTTTATTTATTGATTCTGATATTTGTACAGAAGCATATGTACATTTCATCTTTGTTTTTATTTTCATTTTGTTGAGGCTGTTGTTTAGTGTTTTCTACAAGAAATGCATCTATTTCTGCCCTATCTTTTGTTGCTGTGATTAATATTGAATTTTTAAATTAATGTACCCCTGGAGAATGAAGCACTTGCTGATTTTCAAGCAGGTTTTATTTTAATTATTCAATCCAAAGGTTTCCTAATTTTACATGCCAAGAAGCCTTATTCTGTTTTAGTGAACCCAGTCCTTCCTCCATAGGTTCTCTCTGTTTCTCTCTGTTTTTTCTTTTGCATGTCTTTCTCAACCATTGACCAATATTTTGTCTGCTCTTGTAAACCTTCCAGAGAAATGGTGCAGTACTTCATGGAAATTCTGATGTTAGTTTGTACTTGAAAGTTTAAACCTTTTTAAGAGATGCAAGCTCTAGTTTCAGGTGAAGAACTGAATGATACAGCTATCTATAAGAAAGGACCTCTTTCTCTAATCAGCTATTTATGAGGACCTTTTTTTTTCTGAATTGTTAATCAAAATCGACATGTTACTGCAAAAGTTAAGTCTCCATCAGAAGATCCTGATTTGCTGAAGAACTACTAATGGTTGGACTAGGTGATCTTCAAGGTCTTTTCCAACCTAGATGATTCTGTGATTCTGTGATACTTACTAGAAAAATTCCTGACAAGCTACAGAGGTATTATTACATCCTCAGGTATGAATGTAAGAAGAGACAAAGCAGTGTCACAGAAAAAAGTAGCAAGTTTGTTAACATTTACATGTAAAGAAGAGTGATTATTGTAGTTGAACAACTTTGGTCACAAGGTTCTCCAAGTTTACTTGCTCGTAAGTAGCCTTAAATATTAGTCTGGCTAACGGAGCTGCCCAAGATGTGGGACTAGTGACACAAGAATAAAAAAGTATTTGACATAGAACTGCGAATAATATTACAAATACCAGAAATTCTTCAAATCTAACAATATGGCATATGCTGCTATTTTACAGACTATAATTTTTTTTCCTATGATTACATCTCCTCTAGAAAAGCTCAATTTTCAATACTAAAACCATTTCAAAGAATTGGCTTCAAGAGTTTCATTTTTTTTTTTTAATTGAGGCCAAATTAATGGCCATGGAAATAAGAAAAATGCTTAGAGGAAGTGTTTTCATCAATCAGGGACAAAATTGTCATGAACCCCTGTAGGGTTTGGTTTTGCATCTAAGTACACTTTTACAAGGTGTACTTTAGCAAACCCTTCACAAAGATTTCCAAGAAACTTGCAGACAGGCTACAAAATTTAAGGACTCCATATGGAAGTAGAGCCAGCCGAGCCCTTGAACACCACCTGGTCTTAATGTCTGACTATTTAACATAACCTGATTAACTATGTTGCTGTTTTGACACTGCCAAATTAGAAACCTACAAACCCACAGATCTCAGAAATTCATAATAGATGCCTCCAGAATACGAGAACGGGATGATAACAGAGTTCCTAGTGGTATAAACAGAAATCACAAAACCCTGTTACTAATAACTGCAACACAGTATCTGTTTTAGAGCATAAGTGGAAATTGCAAAAAACTGCATAACAACATATTGATGCTGAATGTGATTGATTGCATCAGCAGAGACATCTTTGGGATGAAGTTGGGAGGGGAGGTGGAGGAGGAAGGAGAGGAGAAGGAAGAGGATGGGGGAGAAGGAGATTGAAGTTACAATTTGCAATGGTAGGGCTCATTTCTGAAATCTGCAATATATTTCTGAGACTCTTCTGAGGCTTTAAGAAAATTTGATATAAGGCATTTGGAACTGCTCATAGTGGTGTGCAGAGGTTCACCCTGTACATTGCTTTGTCAGCATATGCAACAAAGAAAGCAGATTTTTGTCAGGTTTTTGGCTTTGGTGCTCATTGAACAAAACATGCATGGAAATATGGAAGTCGGGGAGGCTCTATGGAAACAGAGGTGAACCTATATTTTTTGAACTACAGAATCAGAATTTGTGCTGGAAAAAAATTCTGGAATAAAAACTTCCAAAACTCTTATAATGTTTTTATTAGTAAATCTATACAAATTGAAAAGTTAGCTACCTTACTAGAAAATAGGCATAGTTGTTCCTGTTTTGGTTTTCAAAATATAATTATTTTGCACCTGTCTGGTTTTACACTGAGGGAAGCAAGTTTTTTCAGAAACTGAATTCTCTTCTTAAAAAGGAGTATTGTTAAGACAGTGTTGAAAGCTTTAGAAAATCCTTCCTATACTACTATTTTTAGGACTAAAGAAAAAAAAAAAGTAACTTTAGGATTCAGGCAATGAATTAGTGGCAGAGGGGAGAAGAAACTTTTGGACTCTAGTGACTAATCATAGCCTTCTGGAGTAATAGTGAATGGATCAACACTGAAAAGTAATTGTATTATATCTGCTATTATTTATTCTGTTATAAATCTGAGACCTAATAACTAGACTGGTCTTAGTCTATTCCACTTACAGCATGAAAACCATTCTTTCAGACCAACTTTAACATTTTTAAAAACTCCATAATCTAGTGTGCTTGATACTTTGCAATTGGATGGACTAAATCTGCATGTGATCAGTTACCACAGTTTCTACTAATGAGCAGTAACTTGCTAAAGTGTGGTAACTCACTCACTTTCAGCATATGCTTACATGCTAAGAAAATATTCAGAACTATCCTGAGCCTTTTCTAGGTAAGTCTTCCAGACTGCCACCCATCTGCTGCTACCAAAAATATGAACCTAGTGATACATTTGATTAAATGGATATCTGCTGCCACCATTTCATTTGAAGTTTTGGTGAAAA
This sequence comes from Strix aluco, assembly GCF_031877795.1. Taxonomy (NCBI): domain Eukaryota; kingdom Metazoa; phylum Chordata; class Aves; order Strigiformes; family Strigidae; genus Strix; species Strix aluco. The sequence continues at coordinate 19,743,226 of NC_133933.1, forward strand.
CAACAGATAACAGCTTTATACTTCTGTAACACTCCAGATGGTGATAATTCTTTTCTAAACATCCTAGGACTGCAGGTAGAAGTATGTTGACAAAATACATCACTGAAATTTTAACACCACTTGACTTTCAAAGTTAAAGCAAGTATTTTTATCTGCTTTTAATATTTATTACTGCCATAGACTCTTTGTTGGTTGGAAGGCACTTGACATTGTCTTATATCTAGAGAGGAGACTGTCAGTACGTTTCTTCTGCTGTCACTGACATATCAACACCAAAAGATATTCAGTGAAATCTACGAGAGTATTTTGTTCAAATATGAAAAATATGGCCTGCTATTTCCTCTGCCATGAGCCATTGGACAATAGGTCACAAATTTTACTCAAGGAGATAGTTACACAATGTGGTTAAGACCCACGCCAACATCTTGACCTATATTGGTATCATGAAAAGAACCTACCATAATATTTCAACAACAGTCTAGCGATACATTATTCTTCCATGTTCTGCAGACCTCTCAGGAGGTTTTGATTAAGCTCTGACTCTCACTTTTGTTAATACAGATTCACATTCTCCTTTTGTCTGGGACTCTTTGAAATGAGTAGCAATGTGGTTTGCATTTGAGTTACTCTAACAGATTTTTATAATAATTTAAAAGAAACACCATACATTTGATGAAGGTCAGATATACTCAATGTTTCTAAAAATGATCCTTTTGTTAACTATTAATAATGACTTAAGTTTCTTACTAACTTTTTCATCTTTTCATGTCAAATTAAATTTACGCTTAATTATACTGTTTCTTTCATATTATACTGAGGTTAAAGAGCATATTTGTTTCAAATCTGGGTTACTTTGGAACTCTTTACAAACAGTCTGCTCTGCTCTCTCAACTTCCAGTCTGTTGCTGAAGCCTCTTCATGCCCAGTAATTGAACAGAGTCTTCCAGCTCACAGGCTCTTCTCACTGTCTCTGGTATGGCAAATTCCTCTAAATGTGAGTGCTACTAACCCTCCCTCACACAAATATTCCCAGGTGTCTGCTCTGCAGATGAAAGCCATTCTTCTTAAAGGCTAAAACATACGTGTACATTGGAAATGTACAGTCTATAACTCTGCCAAAGCTTGCAGGCCCCACAGCAACAGGTCCAAATTTTCTGGTGTCAAACTTACAATACACAACATCCATTTGTCCAGTATTTCCAAATATCTACAGCCAGGACTTCCAGACTTCCCCAAATTCAGTAGATCATTGCCCATCGTGGTAGGGCAGTAGATTACCACTGAAATTGGTTGTTTAATCTATAAGAGCCACAGTGGAGCTGGCAGATCTGAGTGAAGCATGTATTTCAGTGTTGACAGTTCTCCAAAAACATTTTATAGACAGTTCTTTTAGTAGTTGTTTTACCTAGATTTATATCTCTACAGAACTCATATGCTGCTCTGCTGGCACAGCAGATCTGCATGTATGTGAGCCCTAGGCCTCTGGAGGAAAGGAAAGAAGTCCTTTCAGCTAGGGACTAGCATAGGCCATTGCTCAGCATAAACAAATCTCAGTGGGACAGTGCTTGTCAGAAAGAAGCATTAATAATGCAGAGGCATTGACACTGGCAATTTTTCACTGGCACCGATGGCTTGTTAAAGTTGGGTCTTTCATAAAAAAATATGCGTTTCACTGCAACATGTCAGTTGAGTTTTTCTCAGACCCTTAGCTGAATTTTCAAGTTGAAAGATGGGAAATCTTTCCTAAATAGCCAGGGTATTGGAGCATTTAGCTGAAGAGATGAGGGCTAGAAACCACATCTCCGCTCTGCATTTGGTAGATGAGTTGTCAGCCATCAGTTGATTTCAACAATCTTCTTCTCATTCTGATGTGAGATGGAAAATTTTCAACTCCAAAATGAACTGGGAAGATCTATCGAACAAGAAAAATTGCTTCTGAATAAGATCAAGCCTTTTCCTGAAATGGTTAGCTATATGGCCTTGGACAAGTTTTTAAATTTCTCTCCTACTGTGAAAGTAGAGATAATACGATTGCCTCGCTTATACTATTATCATGAGGATCAACTAATGTCTGTGTTATACTTAGCAAATTTGGAGTGCTTTAGGATTTCTTGAGATCTGGAACAAATTTCATAGCATCTATGAGAGGAATGATATGTGATCATGGACTTGCAGTCTGCAGGGGATGGTTCATTTGACCAAAGGATTAAACTGAGCTTTAAAATATAACTTTGCATGCATCAGAATGCTGTATGATTTTTACAGGCAACATCAGAAGTAAGCCGTAAAAGAAACCTATCTAATGCTGTCATCTTTGCTGCACTTTTTTCCAAAACACTATTTAAGACAGTTTTACTCAGAGGCTAAGGAGTGTCCAGTCATTGGTAAGCTTTTACAAGCATTCTGATGCAAAATTCAGCTGAATTAAGTATATAATGGGTCAAGACTTAGAATAGGATAGTGAGGATATGTTTCTTTCATCGATTTAAATCTATATCACATTTAACCGTGTATATGTTACACACATATGGAAGTAAATTGATTACTCCTTACTGAGCTCTAATTATCCAGAAGGTTTGGCAGTTGAAGGAGAAGCTGAAAGACAATGTTTCCTTGACAAACTAATGAAGGCAGCTGTTGTTTTAAAACACAGTGAAAAGTTATAAAGCCACAATGCTATAGACAATGAAGAGAACGGCTTTCAGCTTTTACAAAATAGTGTTCCCTTGATAAAATGGTTCTCTAAATTTACAAGAAGTGACATTAAATTTTAGCTAGATTTTTAGAGAAACAGCTTCTTCATCTTCTTAATTCTGTGCATGTGACTAATCCATATGACTTAATTGGGTCTACTCACGTACTTGAAATTAAATGTGTACTTAAACATTGGTATGATTAGATTCTTGATGGTGGAGTCATGTCCCATTCATCTTATACTAGATGAATTTTGTAAATTATTTTTATGCTAAATATTATATATTATGTTGAATTTGAAAAAGGATTATTAGAAGATTGTTATTAGCTTGTTGCCATCACTGCTTAGGCAGTTGCAGAGCACATTGAGGTCTATTATCAACATGACCTGTGGGAGGTTGATTTTCTTGTATAGAACTGACTCATTCTGCTAATAAGAGGAGTTTGATTTTAGAATTATTTCTGTGAAAGTAGCCATTTACCTTTTGACACCTACTTCATAACAAGATTATTTTTTTAAGTGGAATATAGTCTTTGCAATGACTGACACAAGTTGTACACCTGGAGATCAAAACATTTTTTAAAGTACCTAAAATAATCTAGTTACATTTTTTCATGATTCTTCTCTCTTATCCCTTAAAAGTTTAATCTGAAACATATTTTAACCCATCTCCTAATATACCTTGACACGTGTCATATTCCCTAGCTCCCTATCATCAGAATTATTGACATTTTTTCCACATCAACGAAGTTGACCTACTGATACTGAGCACATGCCTGCAACTCATTTATATCATGAAAACAGTCCTAGAAATGTAAAATTATTCTGTACATAGCTAAAAAGAAATTGGCAGTTTAAAAACTGTTAATACTTTTCAATTCTAAAACTGGAGCAATAGTCTTCTGTGCCTAGTTACAAGAGGAGGGGAACAATTTATTCCCTGAAATAAAATACATGGGGAAAGGTGATGGGTAATTGTACATAATTACACAAACATGATATTTTCTAATGTTAACAGAACTAGTGTTGTATTAAACCATTAGAAAATATTACTCAAAATACAATAGACTAAGGCACATGCCAACACACTTTGAAAGCAAAGGCACTGAATCCAGCAAAAACTGTTTTAGGACCTAAAATGTGGTTTTTTAAATCAAAAATACAGAAAGAGCTAGAGCAGTTTTCAGCATTTAACACTTGTATGCAGTTATTATTAAAAAAAAAAAAAAAAGTGTGCTACTGTGTATTTGCAAACTGAATTTTATCTGTGTTAGTTTATCTATGAAGCATCGCATCCACCTGAAAAGATTGTACATCCATATTCTTGAAATACAGCTAAGGAAGTTTAAATTTCTCCTTGAAAAGAAAGTATGGTCAATGGATGATGATTTAATCGCTCAAAGCAATGCTTTACAGGGAAGTAAATTTATCATATACATTAGGTATTCCATAAACAATCTTGTAAAATCACAGACTTTGTATAAATGAAAATAAAAGGAACTTACATATGACTGCATGTATATTCTGTGTATATACATGCATGGGTATATGCTATCGTAAATTCGACTGTATCATAATTATATTTGCACAATAACTTAATTTTAACAGTGCATATGGAATGCTTATCAGGACCTTTCCTTCTGTCACTTAGTCATTTAACCATGAATATGATAAAATATAAATAACAACCTAAATAGAAGGTGAAAGTAATTTGCCATAGGAGCTTTCCAAGGTACATATTTTTCCCTTAAAAATACATAGAACAGAGAACACATAAAAGCTAACATAGAAAGTATCTCTACAGCCTCAACTAGTATATAATTACTACTTATATGAAGAGTCATGGACTGAAATAATGTTAACTAACTGGTATCCATCGCTTTCACTACCATTCCACAATGATCCCCATAACTGTTCATTATTTGCTTCCTAGTTACCTGGTAGTAGATAGCAAAGACTCTCCATCCTTTTGTCAGTTTGTTGCTGGTGACTGGGGCACTGCCTAGGAGTAGGACAATCTAGTTCAAGATTCTATCCTAACTTACACAGCTGAGGTTAGAACTGCACTCAGAAGTAGGGCATGGGAGACGTATCTTCCACATTATATACATGAAATTGTATCAGAGCACAGTGGGTCTTCTATTCCATTTAAAACACAAAGAGTCAGGTTCCCTGTGTAATGAATAATGACTAAAGTTGAACGGGGAAAATATGTACTCATACATTAGGTTATCTACAAGCTGGGCAGTTAAGTTACTTGTTTTGAAGATAAGAGATGTATTTGTCAAGTATTTTTCCTGATTCATATAGCAAGGATTTAACTTAGTCTTCTTCAGTGAAAAGCATGATTAATATTTGAAGATCTTTCTGACAAAATACAATGATTTAAGTTACAATATATAGTTTTTAGGGTATGACATTTGATTTAGACCCTTAAATTGCCTTGCCAGCAATGGAATGTACATAAAGTAGTATCAACAATATTGCCTAAGCATTACTTGAAAATCATACTATAAAGCCATTATTTTGAAACTTTGCTTACAGAACAGCATGGCGTGAAAGACTGCATCTACTCTAAGAATATAGTCCCAAATGAATAAAAAGCAAGCACTTAAGTTTCAAATTTAAGAAATAAATTCTCCTCCAGCATTACGTTGGGGCAAGGCACTTCACGTGGAAAGAGTGATTCCACTTAACATTCTGAAACTCTGCTTACGCGGTTATAACCTTTGTCATCTCTAAATGCTGAGGGGAAATTTTTAACTTTAATGATACACTAAAATGGGTATCACAGCAGAAGTCATCTTTTCCAGTGTGCCCTATTAAAAGATTTCTAGTATTGCTATGGAAATCACTTATAACTGCAAGATACTGCACATCATTAAATGCACTGAGTGGGCTGTAATACAAGGTGTACTGAATGAAATGCTACTCTGTCATTGTGGTAAAGAACAGCATGGATCAATATCAGTATCTTTTCAAGCCATTTTTTAATACATTTTAGTCATGTTCAAAGCTACTTTTTGAAAACAGTATTTGTATTCAGTAATATTTAACAGTAGTCTGTCCACCTAATAATCATCTACTTTTTTAATCTTTAATGTTTCCTATTGGTTCACCAACTGCAGCTTTTTATTATGTGTCACAAGTGTCACATTTTCTCCACAGGTTGTCATTACTATTTACTGGGTAACCTAAGACAGCAGATCCTAACCTTTTCATTAAAAAACCACAGGTTAACTACACAGACACAAAATCAGAATGGCAATTATATACATTCATGCTCCATTCATCTCAAAAATTATGAGATCTTTTCCTTTGATACTTGTCATTTCAGAGGAGTTGTTGAAACCTTAAGGATTTTCCTGTGACATTATTTGCAGCAGTCCATAATATTTCAGTTCTTTCCTACCTTTCTGATTATTAACAAAGCAGTGAGAGGTAAACTAATTTGGTAACTTTTGAATCGTAAGACATTTATATCAATATCAAGGAGAGAACAAAGTATTTTCCTTATGTTTCACCTAATCTCACAAAAACTATGTCAGAATAACAGTCAGCTCATTAGAAAGTAATTCAGAGTCCAGTTTTTTGTGGGAAAAGTAATAAATACTTAGAAAGAAACCAGACAATTGTAATCCTTTGCAAGTCCCCCGTTATCACCAGACTGAATCAAAATGATAGATAATAGATCTGGCAATTGGCTGGGTTGTGATATTTTTCAGTAATTTTGCTGTTCTCACTACTAAGTATTTCTGCTTTTCTCAGTACTGTGCAAGGGTCCTTCCTTCCAATTGCAGACATTATGGTCAGCCTTCCTAGATGCTTCTGTATCCCAGCACACCCCAGGGGGGAGCCCCACCCCCCCAATCCCCCTTTCTTTAAACTTGTGTCCACTTGGTCATAGGGTTCCCTTTATGTTTTTCCCAGTATTTAGGGGGGATTGGGATAAGGTTAATCCTGAATACAGATCCTGCAATGTGCAAGTGGAAGGCCAACTTGGAAACTCCAAATATCAAGCTTTCCAAACCAAAGTTTGGACCCAGTAGTTCACCCAGAGGGGTCAGACCTAAAAATCTGCTTTGACAGACGAAGACCTGCCTTTAAAACTTACATCTGTACTTCCTATCACTACATTTTGTTATACTGAAGCTATGATCTCAATACCTAGAAGAAAGGTGAGGGACCAAAGACACAACCACAGATGATTTCAATGTTTTGTCCTAGGACACCTCCTCATTGACTGCTCCTACACAAAATCCGGTGCGGTCACCGTGAAGCTTGGCTGTCCCACACACACATCAGCGCTCCAGGCTTCAAACTTTATCATGTTTCCTGTCTACCTTATGACTGTGAGCCTCTGCCCTCATTATTCCTGAATAACAGTTCCATTGCTGCCCATCACACTGTCCATCTGGATAGCTGCCAAAGACCTGCAGCCACATATGTGCCCCTCTTGTACTACTCCCAAAAGAAATCTTGAGCATATCAGCCCAGAGCTGGATGACAGACTGGTAGGAAATTGGCTACTTACCCTCACTAGCTATTTAAACCCAGCATACCCTAACATGTGCTAAAAGCCATGGCAGGATTCTGATTTTCGTGGCAGCAAAGAGGACCTACCCCTTCTAAACTCCCTTTGACATGTGCAGTGAAGTCTCTCCCATAGCATGGAACAGAGAAAGAAAATATTAGTTGCTTGTACAATTATAATAAAGCACTTTCTTTGCAGCAAACGTTTGTGAATTTTAGAATAAAACAGGTAGGAAAGTTCTAAAGCATCTGCATTGCAAAAATAAGAAGCAAAGGAATTTCTGAGAATGAAGGGTCAAAAATTCAGTTGGCATAGTCCTTGTGATTTTGTCAGAGCAATGCCACTCGGTTTACAGCTACAAAGAGTTGTGTCGACAGATTACATGTAGAATTCTGCAGGGAACAAAAAGTAAATAGAAGTTAGTGAATATCAGATGAGCTTTGACTTGGGGAAGAAAGAACTGCTCAGCTGAGGGAGTGTATATGATTTCAGAGAAGAGCTGAAGTTCTATCCAGCCATTTTTTTTTGTTTCTTAACATCAGCGTGTGTTTGGGAATGAAGGCAGCATCTTCACATGGTGGGCTGAAAAGTTCACAGAGACCAGGCATCTTTTAAGTTTAAATCAGAATACTTCTGTTATCTGGCTAAAAGATGCATTCACAAACCTAAATCCTGGTGGTAGGTGTTAGCAAGCTGATCTTCCCAGTGAGTGAATATAAGCAGAGGGATTGTAAGCAGCAGGAATGAAGACTGGAAACGCTGAAGAAAAGTGTAGACAGATGGAATTCCAGCCTAAGCTTGACAGAAGCAGCAAGTTATCCCTGTTGCTGAAAGGTTTGAGTGACTTCAGTCAAATAGTGTTTGAATCGCTAGTCTGTTCCAAGAGCACATTTTCTTTTGAGTAACATATCCTAAATCCTAGCTGGCTCTCCCCCTGGGGACTTCCTTCCTATTTTGTACTCAGTAGAGGGTCCGATGAGCCATCTCTGCCCCCAAATTATCTCGTTGTTCCCTACAGACTTCTAGAATTTGCGAAAAGGGTGGTGTAAGAAGGGTATCTATGCACATGGATGTCCAAATAGAGGAACACAGCTTTTGACAGATCCGTTTACAAGTCAACTGGACTTGGTTCTGCCATTGCCAGGGAGAGCTGTGATGGGATGGCCACTCTTACTGCCAAATCCCTCTTAAGGTTAGCGCACCACAGGAGCAAATTTGCTTGTATAGAAACATAAAATAATATGAGAAAGATTAACTGAATTGTTTTAATATTTATAGCACTGGTGAAATCTAGAACATTGTGAAATGTGTGGCTATTTGCAAGCAGTTTACTGCAAACAGATGTGGTAAAGTTTATCTCCTTGTGCTTTAGTTCACCTGTCATTCTCATTCTGTCCATGTACTGAGGTACTGGAAACTTTGTCCTCCTTTGCCATCCTGAACAGTTCCAACTCATTCCAGTCCTGTCACAGCTCATTTTTTTCACCCACACATTGCAGATTTCTAGAGCAATCCCTTTTCGAGGTAGCTGCTGAGCACTTTTGTCAGACTTTTCCTCAGAATCTCTGAAAATCTCAGCCTCCTGGACTAGTTCCATATCTTGAATGCTCATGTCTGGCCATGGCCCAAACAGGGCACATTTGGCAGCTCAGCCAGGACATTAATATTCACATTGTGTCCCATCCCTTACAGCTAGCATTTAAGCCTTGAGAATACCGGAAAGATGCCTGGGAGGATGTGAAAGGATATTATTTCCTCCTTTAAATAGAAAGAAAAAAATATATGATACTGGAGCTACCAACACACCCAATGACTAATTTTTAAAAGCAGAACTCTCTAGGTTATATTAAGAGCCACAACAGCAAATATTGTATGTGCAGTTGAGAATATTTAATAGTAATTTTAAGTTACATAACTATTAAATTATTTGAAATACACATTTGTGCTGTTCTAAGCATATGCAGACACACATAAACTCATGAATAATTGTCTTTTCTTTCTGAATGACCTGTCTCTTTTCTTCTGATGTCTGTCTCTGAATTGATTAAGTTTGATGAATGGATGAATACAAATTAATCTCCAGGTTTTGTCTGAGTAAGTTAGATTTTTATTATTTTTTTAAGTGGGAACGTCAAAATAGTTTCTGCTGGGCATATCTTGGATGTTCTTCATTATTGTAATACATCTGCAATTAAATTCATATTTGAATTATTTCAAGAAGTTACATTTCACTGTTACATTTAATTCCTTTTCTTGATCCCTCTTTTCAGCCTATCTAAAGTGAATGTTTTTCTTATATGAAAATGCTGTAAAAGCAGTTGCATGATGCACTATACACTTATGGGACAAGGAAACACACCTGACCCTTAGAAAATTACAATGTTTAAAATACAGCATTAACCTCTTTCAGCTAATATATCTCTGCCAGTCTCTTTATTTTTGAAAAAATAGATTTCTTGTATAGGTATAACCTTTTATTTTCTGGGATATTTTAGAAATATTTTAATATTTTCATTTTTTTCTGCTTTAAAATTTTCAGTAAAATAATTGAAAACTTCCATTAATTTAATCAGAAATTGATCAATTGGGATTAACAACAGAGTGTATTTACAGTGAAATGCTGAGATATTGCTTAATAAATTATAAATAAAACTTTCATCATGTCCATCCACACAATTTGATTATTATTCTGGAAAATGAGGCAATTATTGTGAAAGTTAAAAGTAGATTTGCATTCTGCTTTTAGATAACATTAAAGGGTACAAAGTTGAAATTATTTGTTATACACTGATAGTTCACATTATAAATAGATATGGTACTAGGGAATGATCCAAGAAATAAGCAAAACCTCATAGCCACGCACTCGTAGGCACCAGAGTTCATCCACGGTTTAGCTTGCATGGCTGAGAAGTCCAGAAGAGCCACTTTCCCTTCTCGCATCTCCCACAGGTTTCTTACAAGCTTCATCCCTGCTTACTCCTGAAACCAGCCTTTTATATGGTGGTAGGGAGCCATGTTCCACTGGACAACAAAAACCTAGGGTTGCCACCATGCAGATGCTTTTGAGACAGAATTCTGCAGCCAAAGGCTCTTGACACTGTGATTTTGTCTGAAATATGTTTCAGTCTTTCGGGAAAAACACAGCTGTTGCTAGAGAAGGAACTACCTTGTTTAGACGACGATGTTTAGCAAAAGGTAATGGAGGGTACCCAGTAATGGCTTCTGATAGCAATGAAAAGGTTCTGTTAATGTTACTAGAAGCCAGATACGATCACAAATCATTACAATACTTGGTAATTGTAGCCTTTCTTCCATTTGACAAGATAATAAAAATCGGTGATCTGTTAGAGAGTAACAAGAAAGAACAAAATTCATTTTATGCAAAAATGGATTGTGCTACAATGCAACAGTCTTACAGGGGTTTCTTATTAATAGATTTTTCTCTAAAAGGTGATGGTTGTCACCTTAAAATCTTGCCACTTTACATGAATATGTAGATTTATCCTCAAAAGACCTCTAAAATACGGAACAAATTAATTCAGTGTTACGAGGTGACAAACTGTGGCTGAGGAAGTCACACGGGAAGCCTGTGGAAGAATCAGAAACTCTGACTCTACAGAAGAATCAGAAATTCAGAAGCAAAACCAAGCTTCAATATGTTCCATGTTATTGGGAATGGGGGAAAAAATCCTCTGCTAAATACTCAATACCAAACAAATATAAAGCACATTTTATCCACAAAGGACCTTTTATGGTGTGTTTCTTACGGTAATCTTTCATAACAGAAAGTTTTCAAGTTGGTATATTTTTCCCCACACTGAAGGAAAAGAAAAAACAAACAAAAAAATCAAGCTTTCTTTAAAAATCAAAGCTGTAAGAACAGTCACAGTAGTTTTCAATCCTCAGCCTGCAAGTAATAAGTTTTCCCCTTCTCTCCTAGTTTCATTAGAGTGACTCCATTTTCTTGTCAAACAGGATATCCACTTTTGAAAAAGCAGACTGTGTTTGCTTTAGGCTCTCTGCAAGGAGAGTAACATCCTACAAGAAACTTTATCATACAGTCAAAGCTGACAACCTACTACAATAATCTTGAGATGAAAATGAAATATCATTCTTGTGAAGTGTCTTGGGACTTCCACTTTTCTTTGCGTATAATAACTCTCTGAATGAGATGAATCCCCTGAAGTATATCTCCACCGAGTTCAAAGGGCCTATATCAGTTTACACAAAATACAAGTTCAGCCCCCTTGATTTTTTATATTATTGAAAAATTTAATGAATTTTCTAATGAATACCCTTTTTATTAACTGTTTATCTGCATATGGTTTTCCTTGCCACAAATGTATCTTTAACTAAAAAAAAAAATCTCTTGAATTTTAGTTCTCTGTTTGTGATTACAAAGCACAAAGAATTTTAAGTCAGGAAGATTTAGAAGTTCTTCAGTAACTAGTCTCCATAACTGAAAAATTAAATCTGCAGATACTTCATTTCATATTTTATTAGTGCAATCACTTACAAATGTATTCCAAGAAGTCCAGTGTCTTCATGCATTGAGTTTTAATATAAATCAGAATACTACAGTGCTCTTAGATGCGGGTGAAGAATCCTGAATGGCTAGCAGGTAGAATCCAGGCTGGCACACAAAATAAGGGGAAATCATTAATCAGAGATGAACCCCAAAACATGTGTCTATGATATCATTCAAAGTATTTCCCACTCTAGAAACAAATTGCTTTCAGAACAAGATCTTCGTTTCTTTAAAAGAATTTCTATTTGTGGTTTTAGAGGAACCTGCAAGTTCATCAAATGTGAGAGAAAGCAAAACATTTACCAAATCCCTGTGCACCACTATCCTCTCAATTCTCTCCACAAGTAAACATCTTGCATATCGGAAACACAAAGATACAGCACTCTGTTCAGTTTGGGTATCAGTCTTGATTTCAGTGAAGAAAAATTAAGCTGTAGAAAGTTATATAGATGGTTTACTTGAATTTCAGAAACAAACAAAAAATTGCTCTGATTTCATTATGAAAACATCTCTCTTGCTTCTGAAACAGGCCCATTTTTATACAAATAATACAACAAATAACAAATGTGGATGATGTAGCAAGGATAAATTTTTGTCTTTAACTTTCTTCTTGCCAACTACTGGAGTGGCAGTAATCAGTAGATGCTCTTGCCTGGTGACTACATAACGTCCTGGCTATTCAACCTGTTTGTGCCTGGCTGTAAAAGTGGAATACTGAAGCCTTTGACCTTTGGACTAGCAAGCACTTACATGCATAACAAGGAAGACAATTACAGTTGTACTATAGCTTCATTTCCAGTGAATTTCTAGAACATTTGTAAACAATTCTGTGAGAGGCAGGCAAGGAGCCTTTGGAAACTAAAAATTATAGACCAGTTAGCAATCCATTTAGCAGTAGATTCAGCAGTGTAATTGCATGCGAATTTCTAAATTCAAATGTAAAGTAACATATAGACAGTATAGTTTAGAGACACAGATGCAAGTGATTTGCTTATGTCATTCTGTTTATATCATAGTTAAATATAACATAAGTTTAACAAAATAAAGGATGTCCCTGGCTAAGAAATTAAATGTCGATGGATCCAGAATTCCTGAAAATGTAGTTATCTAATAAAAATATGATCCAAACACATGAAAAAAAATAAAGGAACAGAAACCTACTGATATTTTGCCTCAGAAATATCAGAAAGATCATATAATAAGCTTAAAATCATTGGCTTCTCATCTACTAGGCAGAAGCACAAGGCAGATCTGGAAGCTCTATGAGCTGCTGACTGAACCTCACATAGTCTCAAAGTTTCACAGTTATCTCCCATAGAATAAAACTAAGAGAATTACTGATTAATTTTACCAGTGATCTTCCACTATTAATGAAACTAAAGAACTAAGTACCTGCAGCTACCTCAGTTTCTTTAGAGTTCATGGATGGAGTGGATGAAGTCCATTCTGAGACCAGAATATACATTTTATATTATAGGATTTTAAAAGTACATCCATGAAGGTGATTTTTTCTTTTTTGTTAGTGCACAATAAAGTGAAAAGCCCTTGCTCTTGGAAAAATCCCACCATTATGTTATTTCAACCTGTTATTAATACAACAAAAATAGTATTCATAATGCTGCTTCTCCAAAACTTCTTCAGGAGAGAAAGCTGATGATGCTGCAAAATTTGTAGTCAGAAGAAGAGCTCTAGTAAGCATGTGACTCTTATAAGTTACAAACACTTACAATGGATCACTACCATTTTTCCAGGCAAAACCTTCATCAACTAAAAGACTCAATACAAGAACACTAAATTTGCTTGAACTTTATCATTATTTTATCATGAGAGCTAAAAGGGATGCAACTGTAGTTGAGAGATTTTTTTTCTTAACTCTCAGCATCTTTGTGAAGTGTATTAAATTTAAAGAAGGAGAAGCACTGATGAGGTACATTTCTGCACTCAAAGTGTGTCCTCTGTGGATGGGACATTATTGCTCTTCAAGGAAAACACATGTACTTAGATTCAAACAAAACATTGACATTGATTTCTATTACATTCAGAATAAACGTTGTTTCTACCAGAGATGTACATTATCTTGAAATTCTTCATTATTGCATAATGTGTTATGGTGCTTAAGAAAAAAATTATAAAGAATTCCAACTGTCTTTATTCTTCTTTTGATAGCTATTTTAAATGCTCCTGTGTACTTTAAAAAGAAAAACAAAACAAAAAACACAAAGGAGGAACTTCCATACCAATATGTAATTAAACCATGAACTTCACTGTCATAAGAAAGTTCATATTGTACACACCATCCAAAATCAATACATACAACAAGTCTTTCCTGCAGATTCATATCAAGCGGCTTGTCTGAATATGAACAGGCTGACCTTTAAGACAAGGAAAAGAGAATCAGATATTAACAAAATGGTTTTTTGTCCAGTGTAATTTTCTTGCAATGGAAGTTGCTTGGTGAAATGCAATATGATGTATGAAAAGTAGGATTTCTTGGAAGAAGTTTCCAAGGAAATAATTACATTTGTCACTATTTTTATATTCTTTGGTAAGGGAGGAATACTTTTCTCTCTTTCCTTCATACATCAAGAACCTTGGATAAGCTTAGTGTTCACCCCAAAATAAAACAAAGATGAACAGAAGTGATTCCTTCACAGTTCTAGATGTATCATCTTCCAAGGACTGTGGGCATTTACTAAGAAACTGTTATTTTTATGTGGCCAACATAATCATAAAGATATTAGAGAGCCACAACCTGTTGAGGTGGTTAGGTGGTCAGCACTGTCAGTAAGAGTGGATCATCAAGAATTAGGCAATACTTAACTATATAAAAACTGTATGAAAATAAGTGTCTCCTATAAATAATAATTTTAAAATTTTTCTTTTTCAATTTCTCTGCTCTAAAAAAACCTTGAAGATATTGAAATATACATTAACTGATGCAATAAAATATTTTGTACTGAAGTATCAAATAATATAAGTCATTTTAGCACGTTTGGTAGTGAAACAGTTTCAGGGTTTGGGTTTTTTTTCCTTTTGGACAGAATACTTAAGTGAAAACTTAAATAAGTCTTTTAGAACAAGATGAAAAGGACAACAAAGCTGATTGTCTTTGAGAAACATGACTGAATACAAAGGAGCACAACTCAAAAATATTTAATTTATTTTATGTACTCTGTAAAGTATCCATTTAAGAATTGTCACAAATGGATGCCGTGTTGGATGATACACTAAAAAAGATGAACTTCTAAATAATTCTTTTTTTCATGTTCTCACATTTGTTTTGAATACAACTTTAGTATCATGCTTTGTCTTCTTTCCCTTTAGAAAAGCAAACAAAATAAAAACCAGTTTCCACTACTTGCAAGTATTTCTGGCATGTCACCAGACACAGACTTTGCAGGCTGATCTTGAACCCATGCACATCATGACCCTTTCCCTAATCAGCTAATTATGCCCACGCGTATCATAATTCTCATTCCATCATTTAAATCCCACATTTATGGAGTTAGAAATCTGCCACTTCATGGCTGTGTCCAAATGCAAATGTACCATGTACTCGTAAGCCCCTTTGGACCGAGTTTAATGAAATTAAATTTCTTTAGGAGCACAAATTCTCCTCACCTGCCTTGCTTCCATTTCTGTATCTATGCTGCTTGAGTACCCAGCTTTGATTTTAGTGCTAGCAAAAATCAGCCTGAAGTATGTTAAGTTTCAGAGAGATTAAAAGGAAGCATATTACAGCAAGTATGGAGTACTACAAATTTAAAATATCTTGGTAATCAACAGTGTAAACTACAGCAAAATCCCAATTTCTTCTTGACATGGGAAAAAACAACTGAAATGTAGTAACAAACAATAATTTTGAGGGTTAGCGTTAGTTTTGATTCAGAATAAGATCTAAACTACCATCTGATTCTGACTCACCTCTTTGATTTTACCTGAACTTCAGTTAGATGGTGAACAGCCTGGGATCAGGCTGTGACTTCAGACAGTCACAAAGAAGTAATGCTCTTCCATTCCGGCAACAGTATCCAGCAGCTTTGAGCTTTAGTGATGAATTTCTATACCTGTTTCTTTCTCATTTTTTCCTAGTTGCAGGAATAAGTGAGAATAGCCCCAAAAAGAGACTTTGCTGCTGGTTTTGCAACAGCTTATGAATCTCTCCTCTCCGATCCTTCCTCGCAAAAGCTTTGTAGTTCTGCATTTCATACATTGACCACTGGGAACGGATGAGCTGGATCAAAGTAATTTCACCACGTCACAGAGCTCACGGAAGGCAGCCTCTCATAGTAAAATCCCTATTTATATAAACACCAGAAGGTGAGCCCCAGTTCTTGTTATTCGATGGTTTTGGTACATGAGGAGCCAATGTATTTGCTGTATAAAAAATATGTTACACTTGCAAATGTACTTTTAATGAAAGAACTGCTTAAAATGTCAAACAAAAAAGAGGCAGAATAGGTCTATGATCATCCTTATTTTTATTACTTTAGAGAGAAATGAAAGACCATATGTGCTATCATTGAACTTATCATACTCGCAAGTCACATATTCAGGGACAGACACAGAGATGGCAAATTATTTCACCTCAGATGAGCAGCTATATCCTCCCAACAGATAAAGAGCTGAATTTTGGACAACAGCCCAAGATCTTGTTGAATAAATGAAACAAAATCTACTCACTCTGATTTTAAAAGAAAGGATACCGTCGTGTATGAAACAGTGAAACCAACCAAGGATGATATTTGAGCTGGAACAACCTTCTCAAGATTAACATCTACCAAGGCTTTCATTATTTTAGCAAAAAAGAATAAAGGCAAGTAGTCACTGTGAAAGAACGTTGTACAAAATCTTTTTCAATGAGATGTGTTCCTGTTGTTTCTGTTCTGCAAAGTGTTTTTAATCTTCAAAGCTATTTGGCATATTTCATAATAACAATTTATTTAAAATGGCCACACAAGTATATACAATACACTCTTATTTGCAGACTGTCTGTTTTTGCAAATTGTTACCATTGCATTCAGGATTGATTTATAGACATATAAAGACTGCCAAAACCCACCTTGGTACTACTTTGCTGATTTCAGTTACTCTAAGTTCAAACTGGTGCATTCAAGAGCAGAATCAGATTTCGTAGATAGAAAATTATACTTCTTTTAGACAAGAAAAGGCTTGCAAACACTAAATTTATTTGTATTTGAAAAGATATTTGTGCTGGAATGAAATTTTACACCCAACAAAAACTACACAACAAATTGGCAATATGACACAAATAACAAAAGCCAACAAATAATTTTAACTGCAAAACACTGTATCATTTTCTTCACAATAGGTGAGGTGAACAAAGTTTTACACATTACTAATGGAGCAATTGATGTAAATATGTGAGAAGAGCTGTTTCAGGTGTGATATGCATTTCAAGTTAAGAAACAAAGCCTTAGAGAGATAGATGCTTGCTTCTATTGTTTGTCACCAGACTTCTCACTAAGAAAATGTCTATTCATACTTCAAAAAAGGAAAATATTCTGAAAGCAGGCAATGCAATTCGATTTCTTTTTTCAGGACTCAGATTCAATTTAGTTATGTATCCTCTTAAAGAGTAGATCAGCAAGCCAGTTTTTGTTCAAATACATTCAAACCTCTTTGCTGTTTTATCCCTCTGGTGAGTCTGTGCAAGAAAGTGGTTGTTTACTTCCCTATATACAGTTTGGAAGTAGTCAGGAAATAATTTAGCTTTAACATTTGCCAGCTGCAATAGGGGAGGAACAGGTTGCACAGACTGAGCTCAGGCTAGGTAAATAGTACAGCTAAAAGGATCTGGTAATAGAATCCAGTACAAGATCCACTGATTTCACTAGGTTTTGAACTGACTGTATAAAGGTATTCTAACTCTTCAACAAAAGAGACTAGCTTGCAGCTTGTATCTCATGAAGCTGTTTGATGTTGCTTGCAAGCTCTCACAACTTATGCAAGTTAAATTTGTAGTTCTCTACCAGCAAATTATACACTTATCCTAATTGTGTACCACCTATATGATACCACAGCAGTAACGCCCTCCTTATCTGCTGTATGATGGTTTGTTTAATATGCAGTTAGACAGAGTCAGCTTTTGAAGCCCATAATGTCAACAGCTGCACACTCCTCTCTTGCAAGAAATCGGACAAATAAATGTAAAATACAATTTCACTTCTTACTAAAATACCAAATAACTGTTATCACTTGTTTTGAAAGCAGACTTATAGGTGGGGGAAAAAATGTTGAAATATCTTCTTCTACAGGGTGAGAGTTTATCAGTGAACTTTCTTAAAGATAGCTGCTTAATCACTGTCACATAGAGCCATCAGGACTGGTGGTGACAAACATGATTTCAAACACTTTCTGACCAGCACGAATGGTGGCAGACCTTAGATTCAGCATGGGTTTAGTACTGAGCTTCAAGACACAACAAATGAGAGCAGAGTGGTCTTCAGAAAATGAAGTGATTTTGCTTTCCAATAAAAATTGTTTGGGATCTGAAGTAGCAGTAGTTTTCCCAGCAAGAATGACTGAATTGGTAGAATGGAAATGAAGCAGTTGAGATACCTCACAGAAGTATACATATGAATCCATTTGCCTTTTTTGATGCACTGCTTTTATGGCCAGTTGTTCTACATACTGAATGTCTGGCAAACTATTTTCATAACATCAGGTAACATCAAAAACATTAGCACTTAATTGAAAGGAGTTTCAGAATGAGAAGAAAGATAAACAAGCAGGGAAAATATTTTCTTTCAATAGATGTTTTAGAATTACTAGTATGTATATAAAAATTGAAAGTTGGCTTAGAGAGATTTTTAGCCTTTCTCCTATTTTTATGCATAATTGTAAGAAAAGAATTGCAGGTGTTGCTTTACAAGATGCTACAAAGAGCTTCTCACTGTACCCAGTTGTCAGCACAAAATAAATAACTGTATAAAGGACTGAACTGGCCTTTCAGAATATTTTCCTCATATCTCTCCCACAGCAGAGATGAAAAGTGAGCAGAATGCCTTTGGCTGTGATAAAACTGAACAACCCCAGCACTAGTATGAGTGATTACTGATTTTGGTCAGTAAGGGCTACCCTAATATTTTCTGAGTCCATATGCGGAACTCAGTCCTTGAATTCATGCTTAGACAGGGGGGCTTAGAAGTAGTATTTTGGTCTTCTTTTTGTGCTCTACTGTTGACCCAAATAAGACTATTGAATAAAGGAGGAAGGAAATAATTCTCCCTAATTTCATATACAGAATACAAAGGGAGGAATAGATTTTTAGCATCTTGAAAGTAAAGGAGGTTTGAAAAGTTTGGGAAATTTCTAACAGTCCATATAACTTCAATCATAAACTGTTGCGTCTAGAAATAATACCACCCATGGTTTTGCCTTCAGTATGCATTTGCAACAGCAGCTATGATTCTTTACCCATTTAGAGTTATACATTCATTAAAAAAAAACAAAACCAAAAACCCAACCTTGAAATATTTAATTTCGTTTTATCTCAGAAGACACTAGTGACCACTCAGCACCATCAAATAGAAAAAAAATAACACATTCAGTTACACAGAGGCGTTAACATCACAGTACGTTTGCTAAGCTAGTTATTACCACAGAAGAGAGGATGAGCTTCTCCTTCCCCAGCTACATCTTGCCCCAAATCCTTGTCTAATCTACAGCTACAGCCTAAGAAGGTCCTTGAGTTTAGCTCTTTTGGACCACTGGAATGCTGGAACAGCCTAAAGACACTTGCATTATATACAGTCACTACAGTTCTTTTTAGTTTCATCTAGTCCAAAACAAATAATTGTCATAAATCCCTTCACATTTTATACGCCACTATATTACAAAGAATCAAAATGTACCCTCAACATCTTTATAAACTCTGTAGATTAATATTAACTGTAGTGGTTTTTAAATTATCTTTATGAATAAGGAAGTTATCTAATATGTGTAGGGTTAAATGGAGTTCATATTCAATAAGTAAAAGAACAGTCAGGTATTTGAAGGTCCTAACTAATGAGCAAACCCACTTTAAAAAATGTAGCTTTCAAAGCTCACGAGTTTATGAGATTTTAATTAAAGTAATCTGCTGCTAATGTAACATATACCCTAGATACTCAGGTATTGAATTAAGCAGATTTGAGGATATGATTTTTTTTTCATTATCACTATTCTTCTAAAGGACATTTCCATTGCTGTATTAGATCTGCTCCACCTGGACAGTGTTTTTAAGAGCAGCAGATCTAGATTTATCTTGTTGCTCAAGGCATGGGCTCAAATATCCCTATTCTGCTGGGTCTGTAATAAAATTCTCAGTTAAAAACATTTGTACTTTGTTGGGTTTAAGTTTGATTTTTAAAAAATTCTTCCAAAAACTAAGAAACAAAAAAGCATAGTCTTTTAATGACAAAAGAGGATTTAATTTTTAGGTGTGTCACAATATCCTTTTCTTATGTTGGGCAAAATCAGTAGAACTCAAAATTTTCAACTTCACTAGAGTTTATAAAATGTTGAATGTCTGATGATAAGTATTGCAGTGGGAATTGCTGGGTGCTGATAAAGTGTGAAAATCTGATCTCTGTCAGCAGGTACTGAGCATCTGAGGCCTCAACTGTCAAAGAATTACAAGGTTTTTCTGTCTCTCAACATCTGTTTACATTAAAAACCTCTGTGGCAATATGGTTTTTAAACTGTACCTTAATCAGAGTCCTATCTCAACAGAAGAATATAGTTTCTATTAAAAATCATAAATTAGCATTACCTTCTATTTAAGTTGTGTTCCCATTCTTATGTTTATTATTTCAGCTTTTCCTCATGTTAAAGATTTGATTTATCTTGTCTAAGAACTTGTAAATATGCCCTTGTGTGTATCATATAAGGCAAGAATTTCACATGAACATAGGGAGAAGAGCCCAGAGGATACGTGTAACAGCATTTCAGCAAAACAGAACTTGTGAGGAAAGAACTATTACAATCTAAATTGTGTCCTTCAAGTCATTTTAAGTGCCTTAAAGTATCCTTTTATTTTACTTGAGGTTATATGCCCAAATGATAACGATTTCCTAGTGCTTTGTCTAGTGTATCATTGGGTCCCTCAAGTATATTTTCCACAGTCTAAGTGTTTCATCCTCAGAGTGTTTCTCCTTGGATTCTGTTTAAATTTTTCTTTTCCCTTCAACCAATTACTACCAACTACTCCTTAAGTAAAAGGCACAATGTAAGTTGCCCAGCAGTTAATAATTTCATCTTAAATCCCAGAGCCTACTCACTGGAAAAAGACACAATTTTTTTGAATTCAAGATTTGCATGCCTGATCACATATTTCTTCCATGAGGTTTTACAGTTTCAGTATGATAATGATCATGATGCTGCAGAAGACAGGAAAAGAAGAAAATGACATGTATTTGTTCTCTCTTTTGGTTTTTGATTAGAGGCAATTTTAGCAGCAATGTTACTCCCATGGATGTAGATATTTATGATAGATTGAAATTCTTGGAAAAATAGCCTGTCATTTCATTCTTTTTGATGATTTTTCTCTCAGAAATGTAGATAAAATTAATTTCATAAAGAATACATCCAGCATATATGTCAATGATTTTTTCTCCCTGGCAAAATCCCAGGAAATTACTGTCATACCCAGAAGTATGACAACATGTCACATTGAAACACCAGTGTCAAAGGAAAGAGTAAGTATAGTCAAAGTTAGAAAATCATTTACCTAATCATTCCCCAATAGTTTACCCTAGGTAGTCTCCTATGTATCTCTAGAGAACGATGAGATCAAAAAAACAAAATAGATTTGTATCCAATGTACAACTATCTGCAAAAGACATAGCACTTCAGACAACATGGGTGTCCCTTCAGAGTCCCTGCTGATACACTGATGGAGAGACCTTGATAGTCTCACTTTCTGTATCTTTCTGAACACATTCTTCATGATTAAAACCGCTAAGAAATTATCATAATTCACTTTCACAATATGCAATACTCTTTGCCGAGAGATTTGTGGCATGTGAAGGTTTTCCAATTTCTCCTAGGTTTAGAGGAAGAGGGGAAGGGAAAAGTCTTCTTGTCTAATATTGCTGGGCGGCCTTCAGCAATACAAGCAAAGGAACAAACTTGCCAGTGGCAATAGGAAATTACTTCTTAAAAGCCTTTCTTTTTTGAGGCAGACAACTGGGCCTCAAGTGGTGATCCTTAATACCTGCTGTCTAGGCAGCAATTCTATGTTACTCACATTGTCATTTTCAGAAGCTAGCAACCTGGCATTAAAAATCCTATGCCAATATCCCGGGAGCAATCAGATTTCTCTCACTGGTACAGCTCACTAGCTCCACTGTCTATACATGTTCATTAACTATAAAGAGATCACTCTTTGATTACAAAAAAAATCAATTTATTCTTGGTCATACAGAAATAATTGACTGAGTTTGTAGAGAGACTGAATCAATATCTATAAGAATGCATGCTTCCCCAGCTGATTCAGGATATACTACTTAGCAGCAGATGCTTATATTTAAAATTCAAAACTGTTCAGTATTTAACATCTCATGAAAATCTATAAGAAGTGAGAAAAAATAAAGTCTTAAGAATGGTACACAATTTACTATAATTGGTACCTTTCTCCTTGTGACTAATAGGTTAGCTTGTACAAGAGCTATAACCATTTTTTATTATATCATTAAAATTTCAAGCAAAAGAAGTTCACAGAATACTATTATAATAGCATTTCATTAGAACATGGAAAAAGGTTTGGGAAAAGACCTGGGTTTTATCTCAATTTATGTCCCACTATTGGAGTATGTTCCAGAAAAGTCCCAATGAATTTGTAATGCAGGTGGTTTCCTGTAAGTGACACGTGGTGAGTTCTTTAATCCTAACTCTAAATTAAACTTGTTTGAATTGAGTGATTAATCAATTTACACTGTTATCCTTAAGACAAATACTTCAGGCAAACTTCCAGTATCATTTATCTTTTCTTTAATAACTAATTCAGAATAATTGTTTTAACAACATCTTCTCACTGTTAAATAGACTTTATGTCCATTCATATCTGACAAGAAGACAGGAAGACAGGAGGTAAGAGAGTACCACAGGTATTGGCATGTCCTATGAGAATAAGACAGATTAATTCTTTTATCCTTTTTTATATAGATACTGTAAATACACTGTTTTTCTTCTTCATTTGCTGCAGTGTAACAGGAGATCACTGAGCTTCCTAAAACAGTCTTAAGTCTTCTTATTAAAAGTTTGTGTGAGTTCAAAGTTCATAAGTATAACAGTTTAGGTTACTGTCTACCTATACACGAATATTGTTACTCATATTCAGTTTCAGCTGCTGTTATAAAAGCCAATCTGTTACAGACTGCCAGGACTCCTCCAGTACATTTAAATACCAATTAGAGGTTCTCGCTTATTCTGTAATATTTTTATTTGCAGAACTTCTTTAGTGTCATCAGCAAACGTCAGTAAATACACTGTCCACTTCCTTCTCTAACTGCCAGGCTCACTGCTTGACAGTACAGTAATTTTCTATGGCATCTGACTTTATATCTGCATGAAAATAAAGCAGAAAAGCTACATAAAGATTACTATTTTTTTCCCTTGTTGTTTTCGTTTTTGCACTTTTTCCCCCCAGTTCAGACCATACTACTGACCTAGGAAGATCCAAAATAAGATGGTAGAATGGGATTAGGAGAAGTATGCTAAAACGTGGAAGTCAGCAAAATAAAGTAATGTTATGTTATCCTGGAGACAAAAGATTGAATCTGATAAGTGATTACTTCAAATACTTTTATTAATTCATTTTTAAAAGTACCATCAGAATGGTGAAATATAAAGGTCACAAGCAGAAGTCTACACATCCTAGACAGGTAAGTGAACGGGAGACAGGATTAGCTTTTATTATACATATATATAATAATAGCGTTAGCTCAGTTGTGGTATACCTGAAAAATAATGCTGTTTGTTCCATATGCTACTATTCCTCAAAATTAATTTCACTGCAATGCAATATATATCCAGTAGCAAATACACATATGCTAACTTGTTAGTTAGAATCTATTTATACCCCAAAAGGCATTCCAAGACATCACCTCTAACAGTAACTGTAAATCATTTTATGCTAATATCAGTTTACACAGTTCTGACCTGTATTTAACTCAGCATATCTTAACTTTCCAAACATATACACAGTACTTTTCCTTCAAGTCATTAATAACATACCAGTCAACAACCCCTGGGATCTACGCACAGAAAGGGCCAAACCATAGAAATACACTTTTAAAGGTGTTCCAGGTTTTCTTCATGATGAAACGACCTGGCTCAATCTAAATAAAAGTAATACTGATCACAACAAATCTGTTCTCCCCATGAATAATATCAACAAGCAATTTTTTTGTGTTTCCTATTGCTTAGCCAGTGTATATAGTTTATGACAAGACATCATTTCTTACAATTTTGTTTACTTTCCCTGAGGTCTCTTGGGTCACATTGTTATCTGGAATAAAATAACACAGCTCTGTCGGCTCCAGTGCAACAACGCCATCTAAACCCACCCTGAAAGATTCATTAAAATAATTTTTTGTAAAATGTGTTTTGTCAGATAAATTTTTTTTTCTTTTTACTAATTTTTAGAAAAACTTAGTAGGCATAATTATCCTTTCAAAAAGCAATGTAGGCTTGATCTTCTCATATTGTTTTCATTCCACTGCTATGTAATATTTAACTTTAATAAACCTCTCATTCTATTTCACATCCATTTCTGGTGAAGCATAGCAGTCTGCAATTCCCAAAGATTTTCTAAACTCCCAATGTACAAAAAAACCCCAAACAAACAACAAAAAAGCCCCAGTTACTTTTAGAAACAGTTGTTGTTAATTTACTTCATTGTTTTTTCAAGATTTATGACATATCCAAGTATAAATTGCTTCTGTTTTCTATTGGAACCTCTAATGAATACTATCTGTGGCCTAATGCATATAGGAAACCTGAAGTAAAGCACACTGGAAGGATTTGATGAAGCTTTGTAGAAAGCATTGCATAACATGAGGATATGAAATGGGTGAGCAGGAAGAAATATTTTTATACTTCAGATGATTATGTAGCTTATCAGATTTCAAAACACAGAAGCTTCTCTTACTGTTAAGGTATTTTTAACTTTTTTTTATGAGAAAGACATTACATGCAGTTAAAATGAAGTGTTTGTACCTTAACTTCCCTTTAGTTGGGAGCTGGATATTTTGATTAACAATCCTCGTAGAATTTTATTTCCTCACCTTTTTCAGCATATGGATATGTTGACCTTTTGCAAAGTAGATCTTACATAGAGAATCTCAATCTATTGGAGGTTACCTACATGAGAAGTGAAAAACTGGACATTTTAGTAGGTGAAGTTGACTGGGGTAAGCAGGAGTTTGCAACTGGCACCAACCCTGTGACTTCAGCAGCGAAGCCTACTCCACATTCCAATAAATCAGCTATACATACATCTCTTCCCATTAACTCATCTGAAAAATTCCTTCACATGAAGAGCTGCATTGATTTATGACCCTTTGAAAAGAACCTGAGCTCATTCATGTGACTGGGACAGCATTCTTGTCACAACTAACTTGTAAATCAGTATACTATCTGAAAATATTAATTAGCAAGGAAAATTATTTAAAAAAAAAAATTAATTTTAAATTTTATTTTTTAAAACCACCTATAAAGCAGTAAAAATAGGACAAGTAAGACTTGTAGTGGTGATTTTTATGTTGGTAACTTACACTTTGTTACCTGAAATAACTTTGTTTTATCTACACAAGCTCATCAGTATTTTGCTTTCTATAATTAGCAGTCATAGAATAGAATTATTTCTTAAAACCTCTGGATTGATTTTGAATTGATTCACTGAAGAATGAAAAATAATACAAACCATTACAACTCTTCATCTATATTCTATATGTGAAACTAAATATCATTCCTCCTCAATGTCTCATTGAAGCTAAACCTCTTCATATGAACAGTGAATACAAAAAAACAACAAAAAAGAAAAAGTTCCTGGTACACCTGTGCAGTATTTTCAGAAGCAGATTTGATTTTAAATTCATTGGAGAGTGAACTGATCTCTTGGGATGGTCTCAAGTTCGTTTGTAATGGGAGGAAGGGGAAAAAAAGAAAAATAGTCAAACAATAGGAATATTTTTACACATGTTATTTGCCAGTGCAACTCAAGTGCACCGAATGTATACATGCTAATGCGTGTGTGTAAAAATCTAACAACTGCAATGACATGAGAAAGATGTAGCAAAATGAATTGTAACATTGACTTTATTGTACTGGTATGATAAGGCAAGGAAATCCTGTCATTTCCATGCTATACACCTATAGATTTTCAGTCATCTTCATGGCTACTGAATTTCATTGTAAAAATATGAATTTTACAACAAGCAAGAACACCCTCCACACTGTGGTTGTGTAATGGAGGCATGAACAACACGCTAGTATATATAGAGGACCTGGCAGCTGTGCTGCTAATTAGAAGAAACGTTGGAAGACTTTCAACAATGATGCTTGCAATGTGTCTTACAGATACAGTTGAGTCATCATATATAAGCAAGAGGGAGGTAGTTCATCACAGTGAGTAGGTCATGGCTAGCCAGAAAGATTAAATGAAAAGAAAATTATGATAGTGTTGAAAAGGCTGCGATACACACACACAAGGCTGTTAACAGACAGGACAAAAAACTGAATGAGCTGATGGAGAAGCTCTGTTATCTCAACCAAGGTAACATCATACATTCTCTTGCAGACATCTCAATCTCAGATGAACCCAACTTTGTTTTGAAGATGGCAGTTTCAACTTTTTGAGTCATGTGAGTAGGATGAGGCCTAACATGTAAATTTTGTGAAGAAAGTTTGGTTTGATTTAGTAAGAAAAAATATCCTAAAGTAAGGACGACATCTAACCAAAGTCACAACATCAGAAGCAGCACAGGCAGGTTCTCCTAGAAAAAGTCTCATTGTAAAAAGTCAAAGACTACTTGCCCTTTGAATCTGAGCTTTTCTCAAATTATATCTTTTTTCAGTTTTGTTTTCTCTTTTCAGCTTTCTTTACAGGTAAAGATTTTGTAATAGCTGATAATGTTCAAAACCCCTCATATTTCTCTCTTATCTCTCTGCTGAGATCCAAGAAAAAACATATCAGTACAAATATACCAAAACAAAAACATGTAGGTTAAAAAAAAAATAGATTTAAGTTAGGTATAGTGAGTTGCTAGTCTCACAAGTATTTTTCACCAAGCAGTTCATACCCAAAGATAGATTTTCCTGGAGCAAAATTTTCAAGGAAACCTGAGTGACTTCACCTTTTGAATACTTGAGCTGCTTTTTAAATTAGAATTTGTAACCTTTATAATTTCAAGTTTTCAGAAAAATCTTAAAGTCATCTTGAACAAATACTTAATTTGGATAAATGTATGTTTGAAAAATGTCCTCTGTTTCAGGTGAAGGTGTTCTCTACTGTATTCCCAATATTAATTCTAGTATAGTAATCTTGAAGGATATCTACAGGGAAAACTTTCTCCAAGTATAAGCACTTCCTCTGAAAACAGATATGGCATTGCCGTTCCAATGAAGCAAATAGAAATTTATTCATAATTGTAAAGATCAGGATTTTACCCCAAAATTTACCTTGTCAACACTTATATGCCTCTCCTGTACCTCGCTGTACCTCTCTTGCACTTCCCATTATCCTCTCCTGCTTTTGCTAAAATTCTTATTACAGAAGATTCTTGGGGAAGCCTTCATGTTTCATAACAAAACAAACATCAAAATCAATTAATTCCTGTGGATAAATGTCATGTATAGATCTGAATTGAGAGGCAGTGATGGAGCAAGTGCTTAGTGAGACATATCATATAGCAAGTATTAGAATTCTAGTTTTCTGGTACCACAATCTCATCTTTTGTTGAAGAGCAGGGAAGTACAGTTTTTCCAAGACTTTTCAGGAAATATTACACAATCTGAGACCTCCAGGTTACTCTGTGTGAAACCCTGGCTAAGATGTTAAATTTTCCCACTTAACTTTCAAAGATAGAAGAGCTGTCTACATCGAAACCTTCATTTAATATTCAAGCACCAGCTATTGAGCAATATTGGTAAAAGATATATTCTGTTCCTGAATAACGTAGCCTCTTTCAGACAAATTGCTTGAGTTTAAACTTTGGTTTTATCAAGGACCATAGGATGATTCAGACTGGAAAGAACCTCAGCAGGTCATCTGTTCCAACTTCCTGCTCAAGGCACAGGAATTTGCAGAAGCTCAGCTCGTATTGATATCTCTACATACACATAATACACAGCACACATTACCAAGTCCATTCTGCACTTCCTACCTGGAATCCTGAAATAATTTTCTCATTACACAGAGAGAATTTTACTCTCTTTATTCTCTTTACTTGAAAAGAGAATAAAAATTAAAATTCTTCACAGTTTTCCTCATTTAAAAAATGGTATTGCTGTTACTAGCATATTATAAATCATTTATTGGAATACATTGGGATTAATTACATTTATACTTGAATTTTAAGAGAAGTTTTTTCCTGTTGTGATACACTTTCTTCTATGGGATGAAAACCAGGATTTAGCTGGCAGTGTACTGTAATACCCAGAGGGCTTTCCTCTACTCTCAGTATTGTTATATGAACCATTATACCTGGCAAGGTAAGCCACTTTCATTGTCAAGCCCTTGGTATATTTTACTGTATTTATAATTATGAGCAAATAAATATGGATGGTGACATGAAGTTTTCTACACAAACAGAATATAGTCAATGTGACTAGCCTATGAGTGACAGCTACTGTTTGTTTTGACACAGGAAACACCTGTTTTCATAATCATTTTACAGGGGTCACACTGTATCCCAGTCTTCCCTGTGAAAAGCACAGTTTTGCAACATTCATATTCTTAAGCAAGTGTCAATATATGGTTTGGTTTTGTTTTTTTTTTTTTTTCCATTGAGAACAATCTGTGCTGGAGACTCATTTGTAATATCTGACAGGGAAAAAGTAGCTCTTGAATGCATGGCATCATTTACCTGCAACATATTCCTGTCTCAGAGACAGACTGATGCTCTATATAACAGTTTTACAAATAAATCTCATTCCAGTCTGTCTTGTAGTCGTTGCATTTCTCTGTACCATCTATTAAGACTTGCTAAAAAAAATCAATTATTTTCAGCAGAAGCCATGCTGTGTCCTGATTAGAAAGGAAATTGTAGAGGAATTAATGGTTTTGTGGTAATAAAACCAAAAATCCTGCTCATGCTCTATTGCATTAATCAAATCTTACTTTTTAAGACAAAATTCAGGTAATTAGTTGTTACTGGCTGCATTCAGTACAACCACTGTTGTATCATTTATATTAAAAACAAATATGTTTTTAATAAATGATGGCATTTCAAATCTTGACTAGTGACAGTTCTATTAGCAATTGCAAATAATTGGATAGTGACAAAGGGAAGCGTAGTAAGGACTTTGGGTAAAATTGTCCCTCTTCACAGAGCGAACAGCACTCAACTTATGACTCACCGAAGTGTTGTGCTTAAGTCCCTCAGTGCCTATGATTCTCCATATAACTTCCAATACGCATGAGTTTGATACAACATTTTAGCTTATCTACCTCAGTAAACTGTGACCATCCAACAGCATCTAACTGTGACCAACCGACAGCAAGAACAAAAGTATACTGAAGCAGAGGTACTGCGACATGTATGATGAATAGTCAGGATTTACTGGAAATCAAAAAGATAATTTTTCAGTGACTTCAGCAAGTTTTGGGTGAGGGCTTTTTTTTTAAACTTACACTAAAATGTAATTTTCATTTTTTTTTTTAATATTCTCACCAATTTCTAGAAAAGCAAAATTTTTAACAGACAGGGAAACACTTTTTAAAACATATCTTGTAAAAGTATTTGTAAAAGCCGTATAAAACTGCAAAAAGTATCCACAGAGAAGTGGGAATAATTCTTTCTCTTTATTTGGTACAGGTAGGAGCTCAAACAGAAGTACCACAGATTCCTGGAAGGAAAGCCAACCAAACAAGTATGTCTGCATGAACATATGTATATTCATACAGAATCAACTAGCCAGGAGATTGTGGCAGCCAGGGATCATCAAATCCTGCGCTTTATTAGGAGAGATGACATGAAAAAGGCTTTCCTACAGATTTACTCTGAGACCAGCATCTATGGTATGTGCAGAGGGAAGTATTATTTAACCATGCAGACTAAATGGAATAGATTAATTAAGAAAGAATCCTACCAATTTAGAAATTCATCTCTACTCAAGTAGACGATTTGAACCTGAATCCTTCACACTGCAGCAGATACTGCTGGATCACAGAAATTATATCTGACAATCTGAAGTGTAGCGTCCTCTGTTTCAGTGTGGGTTCAAGTTTGACTGAAAATCACCTTTCCAACAACAAAAAAGAGAAAATCTGAGTATGGGGTTTTGATGAGCTCTGTCACTTTTAAATTTCTGAGCATTTTTCTTATGCTTCCAGATATTAACAGTCACAAGGAGGGATAGCAGCTTGAGTTCCCACCATGGAATTCATAGAAATCAGCTGAAAAGTTTCATTCACACTACACATTTTATAGCTTTCCTGAGGACACTTTCGTCCTAGGATTCATTTACAGGAGCAGCAGGTCTATGTCTGCCTTTCTGAACCAGCAGATGAGAATACAAATACACATTTGGCTTCAGCAGCCTTCCTGTTTTCTATTATTATTTTTATTTACTGAGCCCTTATGATGCATTTCATACTATCCTGGAACAACATAAATTAAGAATTAATATGGCATGCAAAATTTCTTGTCTAGAGGTTGATTCTTATGCCCTATACTCTGTAATACATGTGGTGTCAGACCGTTGTACATTGAAAAATACACATTGCACTATTTCAGTTCACCCTTTCCTTTATGAACTCAGTCAAACAAAGCACACTTATGGCACAAATAATGGGTTAAGAGGTTATGGCTCAGCCTCAGCTGCTTGTTACTCCCTTCAGAAGGCTACTGCTGCATATCAGCTGGCATTGCAGTAGGTACGCAGTCTCCGCTTGCTTTAGTTCTGTCAAATGGTCTGAGTTTTTTCAAAAAAAAAAAAAAAAACAAAACAAAAAACCCACAACAGAAAAAACCAACACAGATGGGATGAGAGGGAAGCAGATGCATAGTTAAGCTGTCAGATCCAAAGGGTGATAAATTCCACCTTACAAAGGCAGAGGGTACAAAGGAGACAGCAACAAACCACCCAAGGCAGTGATCTAGTGAGCTGCTCAGCTGCAGTCAGAGTAGCATCTCTGACCACATCCTTAGACGTGCGCTTGTGTGGTTCTGCCACTAGATTCCTAGTCCCATGTGAGAAGTTTAAGAATTGCAATATAGTTCTTGTTCTTATAGAACACCTGCATAGTTCACAAAGGTATAAAATACCTATACTGTATCGGTATCCATGCTATCAGTATATCTGTTTTCCTTTTTAAAATTGTATTCTTAAACATATAAACTAGGATTATTTGCAGAATAACAAATTAATCAATAGGGTGAGCCGTGTTTGCAGTACTGAAGTTATTAGAACTATTATGATTTACAGCTGCTGAGATTTTGTCCCACTGTGAGTATGAACAACTTTTAGCAAATTATTGAACATCATACAGAGAGAAAAGATAAAAGTTTCACCTGTAAAAGCAAAGAAGAAATATGTCTCATCTACTTCTCTAGATATCAGGAAAGCTTTCCAAACTGAAATGATTACTAAAATTATTTCCTGTGTTCAATGTCTGCTTCCCCTTGTGTATTAATTACTCTATCATGCTTATCTGATACAGTCTGCTTTTAAATCTCTAATTAAAATATGAAATGTGGAAAGTTATTTTTAAGCACAGAACTCTATTGTTTCATCAAGCTGAACTTTTCCTTCCTATATTCAGATGTGCTACCATGCATTTCAGATCTTAGGGTCCAAAATGGAACAGAAACCCAACAGACAGCACTAGCTCTCCCACCACTTTTCAGAACAAAGCTTTATGCTCTGTTTGCAGTCTGTCTCAACAGTTAACCGAAATCACTCTCCTCTGGGAACTATCCTGATCTAATTAGTAATGCTGGAGCATGACCACAAATACAGCCACGTTAATCTCATCTGCATTCAAAACGCAGGGAAAAGTCCGTTATTGGAAAGAAAGATTCTTTCTATTTCTTGTCCCTGCACAATTCTCCTCTGTCTCTACTCTGCTTAGCTGCTTATTCTGGAGGCTCATTTTCTTGTACCAAAAAGACCTTCATCCAAAATTCGTTCATGAAATACTCTTCTTCTACAGGACCTTTCAAATCACACTGTCAATTGCTTGCCGCAGATGACGTGCAGGCACTTGGTATATAGTAATAAAGATAAGTCTGAAGGGTCTTTCATTAGTATTTTTGCAAGATCATGTGAACATATTGTAAGAGACTATAAAATACCTCAGAAATAAAGTCTGAAAAAATTTATTAAGCAGTATCTTAAATCTACTTGAATGTACTGATTTAAAAAGCAAACAAAAAAAATTACTAATTCCTGCTGTTTAACAAACCCAGTATTCACAATGGGAAATATACATGGTCATACATCCATTCAGGCAAAGGGTCTGATCCCGCCTCAATGCCATTCAGAGGATCTACATAATATTCTGTACATATAAGATATACAACCTATATCCCAAACTGCAACACTATGAAGTGAAAATTGTGCCAGCACCTTATTCAGCAATACTAGCATTGAACAAGGATGTACCTTTGCAATACACCCCTATGTGGTCAGACATCATTAAACTACCTGAATTATCTCTGATTTTAAAAGATTGTGACCTGTGGTACACTTTTTTCTTTGGTGCTATACCGAGGTATTTTAGCCAATCTCAGCTCTCAAAAAGATTTTGTTTCCCTGCCCAAACTTTAAAGTCCTAAGAATATTTACAATGATGACTGAACACACAAAATTGGATTTCATTATATCTCCATCACAGAATGAAAATTAAGAATCTTAAAAACAAAGTCTTCTGTATTCAATTTTAATTTTGTGGCAAGAGCTTTCCCTCATATGAAACCTAGTAAAAAAGGCAAAATTCATCATTTACATCAGATTCATTCTGGGCATGGTCAAAACCAGCCCCTCATGGTAAATCTCACAAAGTGCAAACTCAAGTAGATCCAAAAAGATTTCTTTTCTAGCTGCTTATACCAGCAAAATGTGTTATAATTCTACAAGTTCCCACTTTTCAAACTCCTATACACAGGTGTTTAAAACTTCTGTTATAGAGTACAGCTTTGTACAGTCTTGAAGCGACGATTTTTCATGAGAGTATTGAGGCTTTGTGTAACAATTCTTTGTACAAAAAATAAGACTATAAAGAAATCAGCCAAAGATACTAAGAACCGTGTTATTGAACATATGCAAATGTATCCAGTCTATGCATATGCTGCTAATTTGTTATCTTCAGTTTTCAAACTGTAAAGTACGATGAGCAACAGAAATTCAGAAGGATGCTATTGATTCATATTCACTGTGCAAAGGTGGCCACATCTGAGGCATAAGTGAAGTAAACTCACATACAAACTTCTATAGAACCTTCTTGACGTATTTCCAGGTTGGCTGATGCCTCCCAGCCACTTGCTGATTACACCAGTTTCACCTTAAATGAAGAAGTTGGAGGATGACACTAATCCTTTTGTTTCATTTTCAGTTAAAAATAGACAGAAAAAGTGAAAAGGAAATATTTTACAAAGATCTCAAATATACTTACGTTGTATCTGTAATTGTAATTGTACTCTGCATTCGTACATTCTAATTAGAATTACATGGTAATTTTTTTAAATTGCCTAAAATATTTGGGGAAAAAAAAAAAAAAAAAGAAAAATGTTTCCTTTTGGCGCTCTCTAACAAATAAAAATGTCCATTTTTTGTGCTCAATATTATAGCAGTACTAAAAGAACTGAACCACACTCAGACATTTATACTGGACATGGAATAAACCTACAATGAGTTACTGAGCTAAGATTTAAAAACATTTATGTACAAACACAGTCTTTAAATAAATAACATGTAAATTAAAGCAAAACATACACACAGATATTTGCCTGTAACTCATTATATAGTTGGGAAAAAAAAAAAGAAAATTCAGAAATAGCGTGGTGATGTGTGCAAATGTAGGAGAAGGGAGAGAGAACAGAAGAGTAAAGCTTAATGCTGCTTTCTACGCAGTTCTCTGGCTATCTCCCACTATCCCCTCCTTTTCCCTTTAATTGACTCTCTCTTCCTGCCAATGATTTTCCTTGAAATTATTTTCCTGTGTTAGTTGTATAGGGGATTATTTTCTGGAAGCAATACTGCTCAGAAGTGGTGGATTATCCTAGATTGGGTATGCATGCAAACATGCATATTTTATCACTGTGGGTGAAATCCTGGCCTCAAGGATCTGCTGTGGACCAAAAGAAGTTTAACTGACCAAGATATCATGGCCCCAGTGGACTTCATCAGGGATAAATTGGTGTCAGGATTAGGACTTAAACACATAGTACCCAAATTTCTTCCTGTTGGCTAATACAAACTCTAAACAAAGTATTTTTGAGAAACAAAACATTTGCATTATGTACAGCAATTAACTTCTTAATATCAAGTCTAATTTTAAATCCCAGTTTTCAAGTTTTTCTTCTCAGTTTATCCATGGTAATTCTATTAACATTCAACAGGTGACCTAGCTTTTAGCTCTGCACATTCATTACTATGACTGGTAAAATATATATCTCTCTAAATCAATTATACTAAGGTCTCTTGAGGTAGTTTCACCAAAAAAGCAAACTCTTTCTCCTGTGGCTTTGGAAATCATATCCCCCATTCACTGCCTTAACTCAAAATGAAGGAGATCATATCCAAAACTTCACTATGATCTATCCAATCTTCTCGTGCAGGTGGTAGCATATGATTACTGCAACTTCTAAAAAGTTTCTTCCTTCCCTGGTTCAAGAATGAACTCCACTAATATTGCTGTTATTCTTGCTTTTCGTCATCCTTCCTTTTCATATCCTGTCTGTAAATCTTCCATTTCATTCAGCTTTGTACACTTACTTTATTATTTTACTTCCACATCTCCCCTGATCTCATAATGTTGGATATTCAAAGAACACATAAAAGCCTTAGCATATGTGAACAGTATATATACGGTCCTAACAGCAGCTCTTGAATTACTAGCCCCACCTGTGATTCCTGGCTACTTTTCTGAGATCTTCCATCAAAGCAAACACCTGATATGGGCCAGTTGAACCTGTGTAGTACAAGTGGACTAAGGTTTATGGTTAGAAACTTGTTAACCTTAAATATTACTTTAAAAGATAACTGCTCTTTTCTGTGACTCTAAAAGACTCATTGTATTATACAACCATTGGGGAATAAATACAGGTTTATAATTACATTTTAAAAAAATGCATATTTCCCTAAATCTCTTGCTACTTCCTCTGTTTTTTCTTCTGACTTAGTATGTCTAAAATTTTATCATTCGGGTAACAAGTACATATAAATAAAAGGAGAAGTATGGTCAGACATATTTTTATGGTACAATTTATGCAACATATATATAACATGCAGTCAACACAAAAATCTCATTTGAAACTATTTTCAAGTAACTATTTGGAAACTGCCCACCAACTACCTCTCTTTCACACATGTGCATTTTATTCTGCTTTTAAAGCTTTAACTAAAAACCTGTCAAAGACAGTGGATTCTGTCCACTGATTTCAATGGACTTTGGATCTGCATGCGGTGACACAGTTAGGTGTTTGAATAAAAATGCTCTCAAGTTCCATCCTGTTTGGGAACACAAGCTCTCACCGAATATAAGAGAACAGCATATATTCACCAACGTGTTTAGGAGCTTTGCTTCATAATCCTGAATTCTAAACCAGCAATTTTTTTATTTCACCTTTTTTACTAAGCAATACTTACAAGTACTTCTACAATGAAATGGACTGTAACTTTAAAAAAATTAACATTTCATTTTTTCTACTTGTACAAGAATTTTTTCTGCTTAAGAGTTACATTTTAGGAAAGAAATTCTACAATTATATATTCACTGCAACATCAATTCAAGTCCCAAAGCACATTCCCTTGCAAGAAGGCATTACGATATCACATGGACTACATGCTAGAGCTCCAGTAGGTCAAATCAAATACAATGTAGCAAATGCAAAGCAGTTTCATTTGGATGCATGTAGAGTAGCCCAAAATATTTCACACAGATAGAAACATATAGTATCCTCTGGGCATCAGATAGCACAAGCACTTATCCTGTCACTCTTTCTCTGTCCATGGCACTTGCTTCAAACTACATACTCAAGCTTCAAAAGGAGAGCTCCTGTCATGTCAGAAGAAAAAATTATTTCTTAATTCATCCAACTCATGTCCCCATACCACATTGTTTTACTTCAGGTCATACCAAACCATATCAAATTACAGGCAGTCACACACATTTACAATATGCTACGTCACATCATTAACCAATGTAGACATTCAGGCTAAGGACAGGTTTATTTATATACATATGTACACAGAAAGATAACTAGATCTGATCTCCATTGTTCACCTAGCTGCAGTTTGGTTTCATACAAATCACTCCAGGGATATACAAATACAATAAAAAAGATCCATGCGCCATTTGAACTTCTTTTGTACCTGTCTGACACTGACAACTTGCACAAAACCCAGCTGCACAGAAATAATATTGTATGTGTATCTAACTTTGCAAATTTCATTTTAATAATACAGACAAGCACAGGGATTTCAACTTTTTAGAGTCTTATTCTTTTTCACTTGTTGTCATGGATACTACATCTTCTCCTCTTTCCCTTTTCTCTCCTTCATCATATTTGACTTTTCTGTGTTGGTGTCCATGGTGACACCCTGCTATCAGTACACAATGCATGTTCCAACTTCCACATTTTTATAATGGGCTCAGGTATTTAAAGAAATTTCCCCTATGTGACTGAAGCTATTGCATCTTAATCTCTCTTTACTAGCAAGAAGGAAAAAAAAATCAGTTTCTGTGTACTTATGAGATATTTTCAATTTTATTCACTTGGATAAACTCATGAGTTGCAACATCTTATTTTCAGGATGGCCTCTGGGGACAGCTGCCATACATTCAATCCATCACACAGGCAAACGAGGATGCAGAGCAATCAGGCAAGTGTTTATGCATCAAATTATAATTGGCTAAATTTCCAGAGATGCAGAGCTTCAGTAGACAGCGTAGGCAAGCAGGCAGCGCAAGAAATTCCAGAATCTGAGAAAATCAAGTTAGAGCATTTCAAAAATACACATTTCCCGCTATAAGTCACAGTTCCTTTCAAATGATTTACCAACAAACACTTTGGGGGAAAACAAAAAACCAAAAACCCCAATAAACCACACCCCAAAAACCCCAGTACTAAACTGATGAACAGGATTTAATTATTTAATTATTTTCCCATTTATAAGATCCTCTTTTCAGAGGATCCAGCGTACACACTTAGTGGATGGACAACCTACCACTTAGAACTGGCTTGAAGATGTTTCTTGCACATCTGTCTGATGTGAAGGCACACCTTGTAGTAATGAGTTGGGGTTTAAAAGATCTAAGCAGGCTTATGTCGGTCCTGGCTTACTATAACGACCAAAGAGTATTAGCGTACAAGAAAGAAATTTTTAGAAAGGGTTTTCTGATATGATTCTGTATACAATGGGCAAACTCTTGGCCCCAATGAGTCAGTGGTGAAGCTTCCAATAGCTTCTATTGGTCAGGATCCCAAATGGCACTTCAAATTTTCACAGTGAAGAGTAACCTGGGCATGCAAGCCCCAGGATTACCAGAGTCCCAGTGAAGCTCCGAAAAACAAAGCAGAAGTGAATCACTGTATTGGACTTTGCTTGGCAGCAGCTTTCAAACATTCCCATGAATATTTGGTGGTAGGGATCCCGGCATAGTGTTGTTGTCAACATGTAAAGAAATAATTCAGATCTGTCTTGACGTGATAAAGTAACCCAAATAAAAGATGTTTACAGCTTCATGAAATCATATTTGTCAGGGCACAAGTGTAGGAATTTTTAAGTTTATGGTATTCACAAGAAGTGTTCCCTAGTGCCATAAATTGTAGCAATTCAGCCATGGGTACTGTGAATCAAAGACTTGCTAGTTTCTCCCTGAAATGAAATCCAGAAATGTCTCCCTAATTTTCTTCACTGTTTTTCCATCTTCCAGGAGACAGTTATTCTAACTTGTTTGCTCAGTACGCTGAGATCTGAAAACTGGCTGCTAATTACCATGTGTTTCAATTCTCAACTTAACTGGTGATATGGGAAATCAAGTCATGGTCTCATATGTTAACATCAATAAGCTACCACCTAGACTGCCAGGACACGACGTTAGCATTTGCTGTATATAGTGCATCCAACTTCTAGTTTGCCTCTAAATTCTAATGATCGTGTGCTGTTAAATTATTCATACTGTTTGGTCAAATTTACCATATTCTACAACATACAAACAAAACCCCAGACAAAAATCCATGAATGTGGACCTGGTAGCTGTAGATAATTGATCCCAGTATAGCTTCTAGATAATGTATAAAAAAGGGCATAGTTATTTTCAAATATGTCTTACAGATGATCTGTTTTCAACTTTTAAAAAGGGAGGAGGAAGCAAACACGAATTATGGCTATTTCCTTATTTAAAAGTCAATAGATTTTCCACCCACAAAAATAAGCTATACAGATAAAAGCAGAAGTATTGAACAGATAAGATACACAGAAATAGGGTTTTTTCCTCATATGGGACAGTTGGTATAGATCTATTGAATGCAATAGAGTTGAGCAAATTCACACAAGTAGCAAGACAGACAACCCTTCCACTATGTGTGTCCTCAGTAAGTAGTATCTAACAAACACTGAAGAACTGAGACGAGGTAAAAAACTTCATCATGTTTCTGTTTAGATTTCTATAGTTACAGAAGAGTCTTTACATGTATTTACAAAACCTCTAGTTTTGGGAGGACTTTTTCGCAGCCCAGAGAAATAGGTAACCACAATAAATTTATATCTTGAATTACCTACTTGGTTTTGCAGAAGACAAAAAAAAAAAAAAAAGAAAAAAAAAAAAGAAGGAAAAAAGAACACTTACAAGGAAATACAAGATAGCTCCTACATGGCTGGAATGGAATTAAACTTGCAACAGATCAGATTTAACTGGGTTAAAAATTAAGTAATGTTACTAGTAAGCAGAATTTGCAAAGGCTTGTACAATTATGGACCAAAAAGGGAGGTTAATCCATTTTCAGTTTCATAGTTTGTGATACTGTCTTGTTTTTTAAACCATTTTCTGACATTACTCAATTCTATTATGACGCTTCGAAATTCAAATCCTTTATTTGTGATCTCTGTATCTACCCTAATGCTAAAACCTTAAGCCTCTCTAATGCTAAGGTCATTATCTGATCTCTTCAGTATGTCATCTCTGAAAAGTTAAAGCTCTTATCTAGGGATCTCTTACAGTGCCACACATCTGTTTAAAGACACAATAGCCTTGACTGAAAAAATTAACCCCTTTGCTATAATCCTCTTCATCACCTGTGATGTATGCAACAGTATCCATCAACTTATTTTTCACAGTGGTGTACTGGTTTTGGTGGACAACCCTTCTAAACAAGATGCTCACAGGCACAAGAGTAAAGCTGCAAGTCAGTCACGAAAAAAGGGGAAGAACAATTTGCTTCCACGCTATTATAATGCTGTTATATACCTGAATACCTGTTAGTTTAAATTTTGGACATATGCATGACACTCAAGAAGCATAGAACAGAAACTTCATTTGGTCAACTAAATAAAACTTCCCACATATTATAAAATGTTTTCTTCCTGCAGTTCTCTATATCTGATCATTATAGGTGGCCCAAGATCTGCCTGTGGAGGGCTTTCTCTTTGATTCTGGTTTTAACGTGAGAGCTTGAAGAGACAGTCAGCTGTAAGTAACTTATGCCCATTAGGGCTCCAGAAATAAGTAAAAAATAAATTTGCCTGATTACTTCCTTACATATTACAATTACAGGCAATTCCACTGTGTCGTAAGTCAAGGAAACAGGGCAGATGACCAGCTTTGTTGAACAGGGAACTCCTTGTGGAGCTCAAGAGAAAAAAGAAAC
The DNA here is from genome assembly GCF_031877795.1 of Strix aluco. Classification (NCBI taxonomy): domain Eukaryota; kingdom Metazoa; phylum Chordata; class Aves; order Strigiformes; family Strigidae; genus Strix; species Strix aluco. The sequence continues at coordinate 19,783,245 of NC_133933.1, forward strand.
GGTGTGATTTCTGGAAGTCAGGTCAGGCTTCGCAGGAAGAGTACAGAGCTGTGGTTCATTTATGTAGGGAGAAGACATGAAAGGCCAAAGCTCAATTAGAGTTGAAAGTGGCGAGTGTTGTTTCAGATAACAAGAAAGGCTTTTTTAAGTATGCTAATAGCAAGAGGAGGTCTAAAGAAAACATTGGGCCGATACTTGTTAAAGATGGTCAACTGACTAATAGGGATGAAGAAGAAGTGGAGGCATTCAACGTGTTTTTTGCCTCAGTCTTTAATAATACTGATAGACCTTGGGCTGCCTTGTCCCCTGAATAAGAGGACTATGTGTGTGGGAACAGTGACTTTCTATTTGTGGGCACTGAAATTGTAAGAGACCAGCTATATCTGGTCAGCTACCAGAGCTGAATGTTCACAAGTCCAATGGGCCTAATGGGATTCATCCCAGAGTTCTGAAGGAGCTAGCAGATATTATGGCAGGACCCATCTCTATCATCTACCAAAGGTCTTGGGAGTCTGGGGAGGTTCCTGTTGACTGGAAGTCAGCCAATGTTATTCCAATCTATAATAAGGGTGTATGGGAAGACCCAGGGAACTACAGACCTGTTAGTTTAACCTCAGTTCATGGAAAATGGAGAAGATTATACTGGGTGCTATTGAAAGGCATTTAAAGAATAATGTGATAATGCGCAGTCAACATGGGTTCACAAAAGAAAAGTCCTGTTTAACTAATTAGATATGCTTCTATGGTGAGGTCACCTACCTGGTAGATGAAGGGAAGGCGGTGGATGCAGTTTTTCTGTGTTTTAGTAAGGCTTCTGATACTGTCCCTCACAGTATCCTTCTGGGCAAGTTGTCCAGCTGTGGGATGAGTGGGTTCATGGTAGCTGGGTGAAGAACTGTCTGAAGGGCAGAACTCAAAGGGTTGTAGTGAATGGGGCTACATCTGGCTGGCGACTGGTCCCCAGCAGTGTTCCTCAGGGCTCAATTCTAGGGCCAGTTCTGTTCAATATATTATCAACGATCTGGATGCAGGAGTGGAACGCACCGTTAGCAAGTTTGCTGGCAATGCCAAACTGGGAGGTGCTGTTGACTCCCTTGAGGGACAGGGACCCTTGCAGAGGGGTCTAGATAGATTAGAGCATTGGGCTATTATTAATGGGATGAAATTTACCAAATAAAAATGCCATATTCTGCACCTAGGATAGAGTAATGCTGGGCATAAGTATAAATTGGGAGCAGCCCTGTAGAAAGGGATCTGGGGGTGCTGGTTGGCAGCAGGCTCAATATGAGTCAGCAGTTGTACCCTGGCACCCAACAGGGCAAAGAGCATCCTGGGGTGCTTCAAACACAACATGACTAGCCGTCAAAAGAGGGGATTTTCCTGCTGTATTTAGTGTTGGTGAGACCTCACCAGAACTGCTGTGTGCAGTTCTGGGCCCCACAATTTGAGAAGGATGTGAAGGTACTCGGAATGTGTCCAGAGCAGGGCAGCAAAGCTGGTGGCAGGGCTGGAAGGCATGTCCTCTGAGGAGCGGCTGAGGACTTTGGGCTTGTCTAGTTTGGAGAAAAGGAGGCTGAGGGGTGACCTCATTGCTCTCTACAGCTTCCTGAGGAGGGGAAGTGGAGAGGGAGGTGCTGATCTCTTCTCCCTGGGATCCTGTGTCACTAAGCATGGGAATGGTTCAACGCTGAAGTGGTCAGGCAGTTGGACTAGATGATCATTGTAGGTCCCTTCCAACCGAAATAGTCTATTTTATTCTATTCTACTTCCTTTTAAAGAATAACTGAAAAGGAGATTTACCAAGGTTCTAGGCACCCTAATATACCATAAATAATACATTTAAATCTCAGTAACATTAACATAATCAATTCAAAAAGAAATTAGCCAGACAGCCATTAAAAACGAAACCTTTCTATGTCTTCATTGTTATGGAACACATGCAGGCATCCTTCCGCAACATCCTAGAAGACAAATGCTTCTTTAAGCATCCCAGTCATGGCAACAACCTATTTTAAGACACGATGAGAAGCCTATTCCAAAACTTCAAGTCACTTTCAGCTCCCCTAGTCTTTTTCAAACTTATTCAAATGACTGCATCATAAAAATCAAACTTTCACATAGACCTTCAACACATGGTTATGTTCTTCATGGGCACGCTTGGCAATCACAAAGCATGAATGAATTTTCCACTGAAGTGGAGGGGTTTTTGTATAGAGGACAGTCTTCCTTTTCTCTTGCTTACTAAGGGCATGAACAGTTTAACTAGCATAGCTTTCAAATTTGGTTCTTCAGGAAGAGGTACTTCATTGAAAATATTTCCTTAGGAAGGATGTAGTAAGGCCTGCTGGAGTGCAGTGTGGGAGAAAACCAGCATCTGCACCCATTCACCTACCTGTGTTCAGACCAGCCCTTCTGGAGATTTTTGCCCTGCTGTTTTGCACTGCAGTAACCGGTGTTTGTTGTCTCACCTTGTGTAGGATACCTGCCCTGTATTCCCCTCTAACACAGCCTAAGCAACTGAAACAGCACTGGAAACCGTGGATGAAAGTCATTGAGTAGCTACAGATCACAGCTTCTTGTTGTGGTCTATCCTCAATCTATATATAACCAGTGTATGTATCAGGCAAGCAGAAGGACACAAAAAATATGATGGAAACTTGCATCAATGACTTCTCAGTTTTGGTGCTTTTTTGCTTCTCATACAAACTATTTTCAGTGAATGAGACCTCAGGAGAAACAGGTATACCTGAGATACAGGTAAAAGCATGGCAAAGGTAGTTCTTATTTCCCACTAAGGGACAACTTAACATCATAAGGAGGTTAGTGCAAATCTCTTGGCTACTACTTGTTTCCAATTCGATGTCCCACAATCCCATCCCCTCACATACACACACACACCCACAAATACTCAGAAAGGTCCTGTGCAGGAGCAACAACAAATAGATTTCACTGTCCTTCAGTTTTTCTTCATGCAGACTTCACCACCACTGCTCTTTTGTCAGTGGAAAAGGCTCTGTGAAACCACCAGCAGAGAAACAAGTGCCATGGCTTGGTCTCTGCAAGTGGATATGCTTTCCTGACAGAGTAGATCCAGATAATTTCTGGATCATGTCTTGGCACTTACATCTTGTAACATGAGACAAAATAAATTTGAGATCAGCTATTTCCAATCAGCTTGCTAAATATGTTTTCAGTAAAAACATCAGGTTCCAACTAAACAAGATTTTTAAACAGGAATTGCTAACTTTCCATAGATTTATTTTTAATTCATTAAAAGGTTTTCCCAACAGAAATATCACACAGTTATAATACCTCCTGGGATCTATTTTTCTGCTTCTCAATATTTCCATTGTCTCCAGTGGGCTTAGCTCCCATGCACATATCTCCCATGACCCACTCTAATCACCAACTCCTTACGAGGACTGACAGATAGGAACCACAGGAGATATAACCTAACCTAAGACCATAATAGACAAGAGAACGGAAACACAATTGCTGAATTACAGCCTCAGAAAGCACTGAGGCAGCTTTTCAAGGTGAAATATTTTGGGTTTAGATATTTCACAGATATTTTTCTTGGGGGAAGAATATCTGACAGCAGTATTTTAAAGATATGTAGGGCAAACCACTGAAGGAGAAGTGGCTTTAGCAGAGCTGAGAAAGGTAGATTTCCTTTTTTCCTGACAACTTTTTTTGTTGTACTTTCTGCCTGTATTTTTCCTGTCCATGAGAATCATCTCCGGGTTTTTTTCTACTCCTTCCTTTTGGAAGACAATTAACCAAAGTTAAACTCCCTATATGCTCTGTCCAGCTGATGATTACTGATACAAACTTACTTTGAAACACCTCCAGTTGAGCACTACAATGGACTGTTCTGCTTCCCATAGAGAGAGGCAACTGCTAGTTAATACAAAACTTGCTTAACTTTGACTTGCAAGCTTAAATGAAGGAAGCTAGGGCATAAAGCACTGCAGTGAATTCAGGAAAATATAATGCAGCACATACAAGGGAAGTAAAATCCTAATCATTAAGACAGAAGCCTCATCAGGGCTCTTAACATAAATTTGTGAACTGTAAATTTGTGTACTGAAAGTGCAATCTTGGAGATAGTTTGCAGCCGTCTACCATCACATCATCTAAAGCTTCAAAGCTCTCTTCCCCTGTCCTGTTGAACTCTTGCCCATTGTACAAGATACCTATATTCAAGCAGAACAGAAGCTAATTTGAAGATTTAATGTACAACTGCTTTTAGATAGTAATAAAATCCTTCTCAAAGCATTAAGTGTGCAACAGCATTGTAATAAATAAGAGTTTTCAGATTCTGATCTCCAATGTCTTTGTCTTTAAATTGCTATTGAAGGTGCCAGAACTACCTCTATCTAATCAGACCTTGTTTTGGAAACTGTGTATACTGCTGTCACAGCTCTTCGAACTTGCAAATGAAGACAGAGGTTACCACGGTGCTCAATAATTCAGACTGTTTTCTCCAACTGCACTCGTGGCCACAGTAGTGTGGACAGGATTTTAGAAGTTGCCATTTGCAGTCCTAATTTGGTCTAAAAACTTGATATTTCCACATCTGACAATATTTGTTTCGTACTTGTATTTATTCTTTACGTATTTCTTTACTTTTGAGAGGTAAACTTTAGTATTCCAAATGACAAGGTAGAGAAAAAATGTTTATAGAAAGCTTGAAATGGTAAATCCAAACAACATATAGGGCTAATATAGGACTCAGAGCTAGTCAAATTTTCAAGGGAAAAAGTTAATATTGGACTGTGACCATGGGAAATGGGAACATTTTTATATTGCTTAGTAAGGCAAACTAAAAATCTGCAAACTTACTAGGAAAGAAATAGGAAGCAAAAGTGAACCTTTTCCCTCACTACTATCCTATCAACATTTCTCAAGAACTAAAAGTATCCACCTCAGTACAGATGTCTTCCTACTTAAAATTTAAAACTCAATTCTGAAAGTAGATATTGCAGAAGTCAAAAATCACTATTCTATCAGATTATGCACAGGTATTGTGTGCTGTATTTCTTCAAGCATTTTGAGGTTTGGCTAAACTTAAATAAAACCTTTTCTCTTCTTACAAATGATACAGAACAATCAAACGTATGTCTGATTTAGATCTTCCCCTTTCTCTGTTCTTAAAGTAATTCAAATATTTGTATTTCCAGATTTCGGTGAAAGAAAATTGTTTTGGTTAGCAATTTTCCCCACAGGCTTGTTCACTCTAATTGCTATACCTTGAATTTTCACAGTAAAAGTTTGCTCATTGGCTTAGAAATAAAGGCATTCATCCACACTGCTATTTAGAAAAGGACTTTCCTGGAGAAAGAAAAGTCAATATTCAGACTGGAGAACTAATCAGAAAAAACTCCAAGGATAGCATTTTCAAAACCACTGGATTGCTTGTAGAATTATAGATTCCCTTCTAATCAACCATATTCAGAAGCTGATAATTTTTCCAGTGACCATAAGTAGTTGAAATCTCAGAAAGAAAAGATGCATATACTGTTTCTGTCTCCACACAGATTACCCGATTGTGTTGGCTACTGTTAGTCTGTTGGACTGAAATAAATTATAAAACAGAGCTCTTCCTAGTTAGCTACTCCCTGAACAGGAAGAGATGTGTTTTTCCAGTTAAAAGAAGTCTTATTTTTCTAAAGGTTTATTTATGTGTGGAGAGACCTGCTTTTCCACTTAAAAGAAGTCTTATTTTTCTAAAGGTTTATTTATGTGTCGGGGATAGCAATTCTGCTGATGTGTGTGTGTCCTTTTTCTAAGCCTACCTCTCTTAAATCACCTGAAGTCTGACAAATTCATCCTTCCTGAGACAAGTATACACTGTGAATAAGAACAGTTCAGCTAAAATCCTCCAATCCTCATTAAGGAGGGACACGTCCCCCTTTCTTCACATCTAGTCCTCTGTCCTATGCTCTTAACACCTCCCAGTTTCATCAATCTGTCATGGGCAGAGATCTAAGCTGACACCAAGCTGCGTGTTATTTTATTGTGGTCAGCTTTTCGGAATTGGTATGATTCCTGAAGCATAACAAAAATTACAATCCAAATGCAAAATTTCACTTAAAATCAAAAGTGATAATGGGACATGGGAGAGTTATTGATAACCTTGGCTTGAGCATAATTATTCATACTTATCATACTGTTTACTCACATGCCAAATAGCTGCAAGAATTCTAGACAGCATATAATGTACCATAATTTCTAAAAGCATTGGAGGTTTTTTGGTCTTCCCCATGGAAAAGAACAGTGCTGCACTTCCTATTTTCCTGTTTTAAGCTGGTTTGTTTCCTTCCTTCCCCTGCCATTTACTTAGTCCTGATGACCTGTCCTATTATTATGAGCTTCTTCCAGCTGTATACTGGCACAGACCATGTATATGATGATTTTATACATGCAGTAGTCCCAGCATGAGATTGATGTTCACGATTGTCCCTCCCAGAACTTCCTTTTATGCTTGTGTGCTTTATGTTTGTTTACATTAACCATACTAATGCTATTGGTGGTCACAAAGTAATAAAACCTTTTTCCACAAACATTTATTAATCCATTGACAAATGATGTCAAGCATGAAAGGAGTCTACAAAAACCACATGCTCAACTATTATGCTAATATATAACCGTTGCTTACTTTTGTTTCTAGTCTTCTTTTTCCCATGGGCAGCTGAGCCACTCAAGGAAATTCACCGCAATCCAAAAAGAAAACACAAGAAATCTACCTGCTAGCAATGCTTCATTAGTATTTAGTCATTGATTTTCTTTGCTTTAGTGAACAATGAGCCAGAAATGTAATAGAGCTTTTTTAAAATTTAAATTCCACTTTACTCTTAACTGGTATATTGCTTATTGTGTTCCATCACCAATTTCAGTTACTGTTTGCCAGCAAAACAACTCTTCACTTTATGGGGCTTGTTCCAGCTGTGACCTTGGATATATAAACCAAAGATGAAAAATTACCTTGTGAGGAACTTTTTGCTTTCACCATGTGTTTTGAAAGAAAAGTATCTAAGGGAGCCTGAATATAAAATACAAAGTGAAAGTCAGATATGGGATCAGCCCTGCAGCAGATTTGAAAACAAAAATAATTTTAATAAATTTGATTGAAATAAAAATATTTTTGCAGAATATTAACCTAAAAAAATCCTTAATTTGTTGATCAATTACATGGCTACTTACTAGATAATAGGTACCAAACACAGGAAAATAAACAAATATTTCCAAACATATGAAATATTTAAAGTGTTCAAATTAAATACCAGTAGGCATATACACTTCAGTCATATTGTTCACTGTAAAAAGTTGAAAAATACTTAAGTGATTTCTTAAAGCAATAGAAAGTCACTAGAATTTAGGAGTAAAGTATGCTGAATAACTTTTTTCTTTCAAGTTTCTGACTGAAAGAAGAATATTTGAAGGAATTTCTTTTTAATTGGCCTTAGATTAACTTCTCCTTTGTCTTTCTTGCCAAAAAAAAATAGTCAGAACAGAGTTCTATTGAAAAGGAATCTTATTTTTGTATTGCAGTTTAATATTCTTTAATATTGAAATAATTAATTTATCTTATTTTCTACATTAAGATACTTCCTTTCAAAATTCACATTGAATCTTAAGGATTTTAATATTGAATATTTTGCTCATTTAAGCTTTCTTTTTTTTTTCCCAGCCACCATTATTTCTTTTAAATTCAACTTGATTTTGTGAGTTATTTAACCCTGGATCCTGCATTTTTCAGCAAACAATCCAAAAAATTGACCTAGAGCCAGTGAAAACTTTAAGTTTCTTAATAACTTTTGAAAATATAGACTCAGATGATTTTTGAAACCTTTATCAAAATAAGAGTTTAGGGTATGTTAACTCAATGAATAGTTCTGAAGGATTCAGAGTATGATGACTCAATTAATAGTTCTAAGTATCAAAAGCTTGATGGTGAGTGCATAAACAGTTTGGAAATGACCAAGATCATTTCAGGTGCTAGCGGGGGAAGATGCTGCCTCGTTGCTGCTCTTTTGCCGAGGCATAGTGGCACCTCACACTCAGCCGTACAGAAAGTCCTGTGAGCTCTCATTAAACAGCTTCTACACCCAAGCAGCTGACCTGCAAATACCTGTTTCACTGGTGGAGGACAAACTCAGACACCTCAGGTGTCTGTAGCGCACTCACGCTACTTCAGCTGGTTGGGCTGTGGAGGCTCTGATAAGCAGCAGGAAGATGACATCTCCCACTACTAGAGCCAGAACCAGAGGGCAGAGCAAGAGACCTCTCTGGTGGTTTTTTTTATGCCCCTTCCTTCCACACCCCCGCCATGCAAATGCTATTTGAATGTAGTTGCTTTGTTCTGATCTGGCATGGCATACCTCCCCTAACCCTAGCAAGGGTAGAGCGTACGTATATCACACCATTAAAAGGCAAGATATAACGGAGATAAGATGCAGTTTTTCCTCTGCTTCCCCTCTTGTTCCAGAGAACAAGTCAAACTGCTGGCTCATGCCCATCTGAAGTTTTCCCCCTCACACAAACCAGAGTTCACTTCAGTCTGTGAAAATTTGAAAACAACATTATTGAAGCTCCATCCTTTCACACATAACAGGAGGCAGCCCACAGAATTTGCTTTTCTACAGACTGATCAAGTGGGAAATTTTATATATCTACCTATATCTTAGATACCTTCCTACCCCCAAGCAAGCGGCTACATTAACCATTCTTGTCAGACCCAAGCAGTTAAGCACAAACTCAGCTCAAGAAACTGAGGTGACTTGCAGTAGAAGTAATATGTTCATTTACCAGAACTGCATTAACTGTTGAACATTAGTCTCCCAGTACGTATTTCATATCTATTCTCATTCAATTATTTTGTCCTACATGATACACATTTCCCAAATTTTCAACTTTATAAATTACATTTAACCCCTTTTAATAAAAATTGAATTAATTCTCTATATCTTTCCTTTAAGATCAACTGCAAGGAGAATTTTTGCTCATAAAGAAAAAAAAAAAAAAACAGAAAACTTGTTAGCAGTTACGATGATGACTTTATCTTCTAATGTCCTTTCACTGATTCTGTTTTCTGTAGGCTTCTCTTTTTTTTTTTTCCCATCTGTAGTAGATAAAGACAATTTAAAAGATTTAGGTATCTCTTCTCGTCTGTCACCTCCATTCCCTCTGGTATTTGCAGAGTTGTCTACTCTACACCATGCTTTTTTTTTTTTAGAATAGGTTAATTATGCAGGTGCACAAGTTCACGTGAATTATCATCTTCTGTCTTTTTCCTGAATAGTAAGAGGTTCTGGCTGCATTAATTGCCCTTATCACAGAAAAGAGCTCTACTGTTCCCTACGAAAGGAAGTGCACTAGTGAATAAGCTCAGAAGCCTCTTACACTGTCAATGGAGAAAGTAAAACAAAACACATCCTCATTGCTTTGTAAAGCCTGGCTAAGTTTTCTCATTAATTCCTCTGCCAGCAAACGAAGCCAAACTTGTGCCATTCTGTCAATTAGCTCATATGTAAAAGGTTTTTGGAACCTTTCTGTTGAAAGTGTCTTCAAAACAGCAAGTTACTATTTTTGCTAGTTTAGTTTAAATAAATCAATGTTGCCTTTTCCTCCCTCTGCATACAATTACATTTTAATGCTCCTTGTTTTTCCAGTTTTGTACTAGTGACCTGCTAGATAATATAACTTAATTCTGGGCTTTCCTGATTACAAAAATATATTTGCATATATTTGTGTATGTGCATATCTACATATGTGCATATCTACATATTTGCATATAAAATTTTATTTAAGAAATATATTGTTTGAAAACTTTACCATTACACCTCTACTACAATGCCTGCAATTAGGAAGCTGAGGTTGCAGCAATTTCAAGACAATGGTGATATTTTTCCCTTATCCTTATCAGACCTGCATGCACAGCAATGCTCTATCAGGTACTCTTCTTCCAAAAGAATAGATCCAATAGGTGGTACTATCCTGAAAGAACCATATCCACCATCTTTTAAATGAATGCCATTCAGTACATTTAAGATAGGAAGGGTTCAGTTGTGGGTCTCCATGGTTCTGCTACATTCTGGGACACAGGCAAACAACTCAGTACTGGGCCCCATGTTAGTCAATAATAACTCTGCTCCTTCCCCTTAGTATTTTAGCATTAGAGGAACAGTTTCAGACTGCAAGTATACAAGCAAATACAGAATTTGGCCTGGTAAATTAGCTCCCTTTGCATTGTATCAGCACTCTACCAGCACAGCTTTATGACTTTATTGTTACTATAGTGTCTTATTACTAGTGTAAAGAGACTGACAATCAGACCAGGGTTAATGATTTTCTCGATGATGGTGATGTGCATTCAGACTCACTCTCTTTTTGCCTCATTGGCTCTGCAGAACTAACAGGAATAAAAAAGTTGAAATGTTTATTGCTTACCAAAATAATATGAGATTGCTTTGAATACAGCTATGGACTATTACCTTGGAAAAAAGAAAAAGAATTTTTTCTGTTGTTTCTAATTTTCACTATTGTTTATAACACAGACATGCACTTTAAACTTGTGCAAGGTTTATAAGCCCAGCTTTCAGCTCCTTTTTTGCATTTGGAATTTTAATTGTTATAACAACATAATGCCTTTTTAAAATTGTTTTGTAATATTCAGTCACAACTATGTCTCGAGCCTGTTTGTTCTTTGATTTCACAGAAATATACTGAGCTGTGTTTTCCTCTGAAATGTACAATGGGTAAAATGTCAGTAAACTAATAAACAATCTGGAAAGAAGTAACAAAAAATGTCATAAACTCCCACTGGAAGTCTTAGAATTGCACAACACAAAAGTAGACGCAGCCAGCTATTAAAACTCACATAAACAATTGCATTGAAGTTCAGCAGTCCATGATCATAATGAAATCTCTTCTTATTTTTAACCCATTAGGAGATGATGTCTGGGTATTAGTAAAAGTAAATCACATTTTATATTCTAGGGAAAAAAAAAAACACTCATATGTGTGATCTACATATACAAATACTACTTCACCTCAAGGAGCTCCATTTTCTAAACTACTAGAATTATGATCTTTAAAAGTAAAACAGAGATCCATTGTATCTGAAGTTTTTTCAGAGATTATAATGCTCCAGAATATGAATTTTGACTATTTGATGAATAGTTGTTTTCAGTGATTCTCAAATACAATTTATTCTGTCACAGATAGAATGATAGGTTGTCCAGCTGCCAGCCGAGTACTACAGTCAGAAAGCTGGGTAGGTATAGTCATGGGTAGATACAGTCACCTGAAATTACTAAACTCTCATGCTGTACAGTCACCCTCCTTCACAAGCAATGCCAAGTATTTTCTTGCACTGACACAACAGAATCTTTTATTTCCTGCTGTTCCTATCTGAATTATCTTTGTTATAATTCTCTCCTTTACTGTGCAGCAAAATATTATTACTTGTATCCTACCAAAGTACAAGCACTGAATATGATTCCCTGACATACTTCTATCTAAACTAGAAAGAGGAAACAAATACTGTTTTCAGTGAAATCAGCTCATGCACTCATCAACCAATGGAGTTGTAATTAGACTTTTGTTTCCCATCAGTTCTCTAAACAAAGAGTGTTTACTGCTGGTCCTTGCCTCAAGCATCTGATCAGAATTCAAAGTTTTCCTTATCAGCTTCTCCAGAAAACAGTTTTTTCATAGGAAATATCAGTCCTTTAAATTGAAGCATAATGTCTTATAAACATACATTATAAATACTTCCCTAATCATTCTTACAGGGCACAGTTTATGTTGGGTGCATTCACAGCATTAAAATACATCTTAAATAAGTGATGGTGTGAACCTAAGATATATTTTAAAAGGTTTTTATCTATTTTTACTTTACATAAAGTAATTTCATCTAGACATTAACCTGTTAATACCACACCATAACATTACAGATGGTGATGTAATGGGAGTTCCATAATAAAATAAGAAATATTCCTGGTTAATACAGGAAAATAATGGAAATTGCAGATTCATATTTCCTTCTCCATCTGTTAATAGTATACATGTGTTAGTAATTTATCTAGAAATATATCTGAGGCTTTCTAGCTACTTCGCGTGAAAATCTATAAAGAAATATGTTGCAAACTCAGATGCTATGCTGTGTTAATTAACATTAATAGCCACCATGTTTCAGAGAAACATTAAAACTGAGGATCTTTTTTTGTCAAGTTTTTAGCAGATCCACTTTTGTTAAATAGCAATAACTTCAGCTATATTGTGTTGAGCTATATCTGCTTATATACGTGCATGATTCTTGATTTTTAAACTATAAGCCAAATACCAGTTTGAGAAAGAAATTTGCAACTAAAAGATCTCAAAGATACTACTTTTCTGAGAAAAGACTCACTGAGGTAAGGGGCTCCATGAGCCAGCCTTAGACTGTAGCAGTTTATCTTAATCACTGGCTGCTTCTATCTAAATACTGGTAGCAGAGCAAAAATTGACAGTAATTGTTCAAGGGATTCATAACTTCTGCTTTATGAATTGGTACAAAGATTATTAGCAGGAAAACAAGAGCATGAATAGAATGCAACAGCTATAATACATAGGATTAATAATTTTTCTGGTGTTCACTGAAACTAGATATCCACCTACAAAATCAATGGAAGGTGACAGATCCAGGGATTAAGAAAACGCTATTTGAAAACTACATGAAAGCTACTTAGTAAGGCTTCCTATTATCTTAATTACAAGAATTAAGATTTCACTGTTCCATATGCCAAGAAAAGAAATAGGGACACAACCTAACTGTCAAGGCATAGAGGCTTTCACCAGGAAAGCAAGTGACTTTGACATATCTGTCCAGTGTCTTCCTTGTTCCATCTTACGTTAAAATTTATGAAATATCACATAATCACAGAATCGTCTAGGTTGGAAAAGACCTTGAAGATCATCCAGTCCAACCATTAACCTTACACTGACAGTTCCCAACTACACCATATCCCTCAGCTCTATGTCAACCTGCCTCTTGAACACCTCCAGGGATGGGGACTCCACCACCTCCCTGGGCAGCCCATTCCAACACCTAACAACCTGTTCTGTAAAGAAATGCTTCATAATATCTAGTCTAAACCTTCCCTGGTGCAACTTGAGGCCATCACCTCTTGTCCTATTGCTTATTACTTGGTTAAAGAGACTCATCCCCAGCTCTCTGCAACCTCCTTTCAGGTAGTTGTAGAGGCGATAAGGTCTCCCCTCAGCCTCCTCTTCTCCAGACTAAACAACCCCAGTTCCCTCAGCCGCTCCTTGTACGACCTGTGCTCCAGACCCTTCACCAGCTCCGTTGCCCTTCTCTGGACACGCTCGAGTCATTCAATGTCCTTTTTGTAGTGAGAGGCCCAAAACTGAACACAGTCATAGAGGTGCGGCCTCACCAGTGCCAAGTACAGGGGTAAGATCCCTTCCCTGTCCCTGCTGGCCACACTATTTCTGACACAAGCCAGGATGCCATTGGCCTTCTTGGCCACCTGGGCACACTGCTGGCTCATGTTCAGCTGGCTGTCAATCAACACCCCCAGGTCCCTCTCTGACTGGCAGCTCTCCAGCCACTCCTCCCCAAGCCTGTAGCGCTGCTGGGGGTGGTTGTGGCCCAAGTGCAGCACCTGGCATTTGGCCTTATTAAAACTCCTACAGTTGGCCTCAGCCCATCGCTCCAGCCTGTCCAGGTCTCTCTGCAGAGCCTCCCTACCCTCGAGCAGATCAACACTCCCACCCAACTTGGTGTCATCTGCAAACTGACTGAGGGTGCACTCGATCCCCTCGTCTAGATCATCAATAAAGATGTTAAACAGGAGTGGCCCCAAAACCAAGTCCTGGGGGACACCACTCATGACTGGCCACCAACCAGATTTAACTCCAGTTAAATAGGTTAGGTATTGCATTGAAAAATGCAGATGCTGATTTAAAAAAAAAAAAAAAAAAAAAAAAGAGACTGCACAGTGGGCTGTTCATAAAAAAGAAAATACACAAAGGAGGAAAGATAGTAATTTTTCCCCCATCATGGTTTACAAAGATGAGTGGGAGCACCAGCAATATGGAAAATAGGAGCCCATAAAAGGAAAATAGGAGCAAGATGCTACGTTGATGACAGCAGTGCAAACTTTTATTCCACATTTATGCACTGAGTTAGCACTGCAGGATTTCCCTGTTCATTAGGTTCCAAACCAAAGCAGTTCATTCTAAATGCATTAGGAAATGACGATCACTTGCAGTCACTACAGAGTATCTGCATAATGACCAAATTCAAAACAGTGGCTTGCTGATAAGGAATTATATATTGACAACCTTTTAAACTATTATAACTACTCAATCTTCACAGATATACAATTTATTGCACAAGTAGCAGCACTCTCAAATGAATTAGTAATTTTGCCATGTGCAAAATGGAAATAGTGAAGACAATCATTATGCTACAGCATAACAACATAGAAAGAAACAATTCTAGCTTTGAAAAAAAACCCACTACTGAACTATTTGTTATAAGAATTGTCATTTTCACCCTTCCTGGAAAAAATAGAGGAGAAAGAAAATCAAGGAGTGTTCCTCTTAACTAAGAATGTATTCATGTACATGTGAAGTTTTCTTGTGCATAATAAAGAAAATAGTCCCTTATAATTTTTTGTAGTTTTCTATTTCTGTTCTCGAAGTACGTGACAGATTGTTCATATTTGTCAGCTTGGACCCTAATAGCACTACAGAAGCTTCACCTCAGCAAAACATATTTTAAATAAAATTTTTTGAATTAATTTTTCCAAACATCTTGAATTTTAATTATCAGAAGTCACAGCCTGCAAGGATAGATATGCATTCCTCAGAGAGGCAAGATCTTGCACCACTGGGAATTAGTATTCTTTTTTATACACAGAATAGGAATAAAATGGCTCTTGACATCCCTTGTTCCAAAGACAAGTTATCATTGACTGTTCACTGTAACAATGTTACACTAGAAATAACAGCTGTGTATTCATGTTTAATTTAGCAAAAATGTAATTAATACTGTGTGAAACCAAACAAAAATAGGATCCAATGAAACGTGGCTACTGTGTTTCCAGCTCAGATTTCCCTTGCAGGTCTCAAATATAAAGCATTTCTCACTTGAGTTTCCAGCGGGGCCCATTTCATAGATGAAATCTAACACAAGATACAAAAGGTATTCTATTCTAGAAATTCTGTATTTCTGGTTTCCATTTCTAATTTGAGAGCCACCTTTGAGTTAAATACACTGACATTTTACATGTATATTTTATATTTATATTTATTTACATTTTACATCTGGTATCCTATTAAAGTAAACGTGTACTTTGGATGGACGAAAGACGTATAGAGAATGTCAGCATCCTTCAACGGAGAAGAGCTAAAAGATTGGATTCAAAATTTTCTGATAGTACAAAATCAAGACCTAGAACTAACTTTCCCAAAGACTGTCATTCACATGTATAGCCCATTAAAAAGCTGTTTGGAGTATGAACGAGACTCAGTTTTGATTCAGTCCTTTTTCTTATATGTATTTTCCCTCATCTGCACTTTTATAAGCCATTCAAGACTGCTCTTCACTGTAATTATTTTCATTTGACTTCCAGTTGTTAACCACCTCATTTTGCTGGTCTTGAGGAGTCACCCATCAGTCCCCTCTGACCCTGTGCAAGGCCTTGCAGCCATGGCACAGCAGGGATCTGTGTGCTTGGGCCAGTGCATATCCCCACCTCATGTCCCTGCAGAGCCTGCACCATCCCTCACAGCACTTTGGTCATGTAAGCTGCAAAACAGGCACCGTGCCACTGCAGTCTCAGTGATGATGCAGCCAGCAGGTGAACACAGGCTTTGAGTTCCTTCTGTTTGTTTCCGTAGTGTACAGCAATGTATCATCTAAGGAAAAAGAACAGACAGCTAACAGTTTTTAAGATCAAGACTGGATTTTTTTTATACTGTAGACTAATTTTTAGTTTAGGTCTTAGCCCAGCACTTTGTCCACAGTTTTCAGAAACAGAGATTTTCATTGCATCAATCCTCAAAACTGTTTTCCTGAGTTACTTAATATAGAATTCAGTGTGTATAAGTGTCAAATTAATTTTTCCCAGTGTGTACCAAATTATATTTTTTAAACAAGAACTTCACCTGTAATGAGACTTTGCCCTGTGTCTGGCTTATATTTAAGATTGTCTCCAAAAAATTCCTTGAGGACATTTAGATTCTGATTATTCTGAATAATTTTGCCACTATAAACATTCCAATACATTTCCTCAGAACATTAAGGATCTGGCTGTACCTACATATAGCACTCATTCTCCAAAGAGTTCTTTAAATAGCCAGGCATCTGAATATAGAAGTCTCAAATCCTAATTTAGCTCTTTATCTCTGACCTTCCAGGGAGAGTAGACCAGTGCACAGGAGGAGTGACCCAGCTCCACACAGGGACATGCAATTGAACAAAATCACAAAGATATATGTTCAGAGACATTGATCATAGGAAAATTGCACAGGAAATAGCTATTGCTCAACCCCACCGCCAAGGTAATGGGCTTTCAAATTACACATTTCTCCTACTCCATATGGAGAAACATCCAACTCCAGGACAAACACAACCCTTGAGCGAACTTGCATGTAAATAGTACAATTTTACACTGAAATGAATACATGTTCTGCAATAAAAAGAAGACAGAAGAGGGAAAAGGAGAGGATTGTTAACACTTCATTGTCATTTGCCATCTGGCTGATCTAACAAAGAAGGTTTTAACACAAATCCAGAAGTCTAAATTTAGTCACTAAAACACAAAACTGAAGACCTCTCTAGAACTACAACCACCCCCTTTAAGTTGCTTGTGACAGAAGAAACAAAATTCCTTTTTATTGTGCCAGATAAGGGGGTTACATTCCAAATGACTGGTAATGGACTGTATATAAACTTTTCCCTTTTTTTAAACCAAAAAATGTAAAATGATTTTATAAGGATAAAAGGGAAAGAAGAAGAAAATTTTTAAGTGTACTTTTTAAACCTTTTTTCAGTTTGAACTTGTGGAGATGTTTTGGGTGTTCAGACAGTTTATGAGCTGGCAAAAAATGGTCTAAAGCAGCATAGGGAGAAAGAATAAGAAGTTTTTCTCTAAAATTTGGCTGTAACATCATCAGGAAATACCAAAGTAACACTCTTAGAAAGAAAGAAACTGTCTGGATCATGTGTATTTGTCCTCTTCTGTTGCAAAAAAACAAGAAAACATACTATTATTCATAAACTTGAAAAGATCCATCTTCAGCTATTTTGGTATTTTGCTCTCTCTATTTCTATTTTCAACACTTAACAGTTTTGCTCAGGAAGTAACACTTTCACTTTAAATGTTGACACCTTACAGTGTAGCTTTTAAAATGTGAAAAGTACAGTTTATCTAAATTTCCATGTCTTTTTAAGCAGAAAAATACTGAGAATTAATCTAAAGGTGTTGGAAGCTGGGGGCAGCATTTCTTCAAAGTTTGGGGTTTGCCATGAGAAAAATTAGAATTTTTCAACATCTATATTCTAAAGGGAGACTTTTTTTCCCCCTCCCATTAAAAAAAAAAAAAAAAAAAGTTGTTTTTAGGACTGTTCTAGTAAAATGAAATATTCTCTCTACTCTGCAGAAAATCAGACAACTTACCAGAAGTGAGATGTCAGGAATTGTTTGTCTAATATATTGGAGCAAGATAACCAGGAGACGACTACAGAAAACGACATTACTGTTAGCACTGCTGAAGATAGGAAATAGGTATTTCCCAGTATTAAACATTAAAAGATGAATCAGTAATGATGTCTGCTAATAGAAACATTAGTAATGATTTCAGGATACTAATGCATTCTCTGGGAATTAAAATTTAAAAATACATATTTAGAGGGAAACTTTACCACTCTTTAGCCAGTATGGGGAAAAGCACATTCTAAATTTATCTTAACACCAAGCAGGCATGTAAATCCATACTTTAAAGTAAATGTCCTTCATGGATAAATACATACGCAAGTGCACTACACACAAATAATTAATACATAAGTGTAAACTCATATGACCAACCACAACATATTATAACCTATCTAAAGTCCTATAGTTAAACAGGATTTGTGATTAGATCATGTGAAAAGGTAAAAGGGGTTTATGAACTGCCCAACTGTTAATATATACTATAACCAATAGAGCTTTCTTACATAAAAATAAAACTCAGGTCTTACCCAAGAGGACTAGACTTTCCCAAGGAGTACTCTACAAATGCATAATCAATTGCTCATTGACTTCAATAGTACATGGAATGACTGGAATGACCCATTAAGAGGAAAATTAGAGAAACATCATAAAGAGACAAAAGCATTCCTCCCTTTTTCACAAGACTGCCAAAGACAGAGGTACTAGGAAGAACTAAGTCAGTAATGGTTTTGAAACAGACCTGTCTAGTTTCCCAAAGAAAGCTTCCCAAAGAAAACCTAAGGCTGCTAAGATCACAAAACCCATGCATTAACAGAGTAGTCACAAAAATGCTTTTTAAATAGAGAAAAGTCAACGCTATTAGGAAAAAAAAGAATAGAAAAAATACAGTTTATTCCTTTGCAGCCCCAGTTCCTCGCTCCCAGTTCACTCAGTGCCTCGGAGTGGCAGCAAGCCCTGCACAGGCCACCTGAAGTTCCTCCTTTCCCCAAGAGACCAGCCTTGCTGCCTCCTTGATGCTCTCCACAGTCTTTTAGGCTGTGTCCACACAGCAGATACTTTGGTTTACATTTCCTGCACATTGAAACCAACACGAGACAAACGGATAAACATGGGTCCTGCTTCAAAACAACTCCAGCTGTATCGCTAATGTAGATACAGCTTTATTTTCTGTTTCTAAAAGTTTCTGGTGTTCTGTTTTGCAACTCACACCTTCACCCACTGAGATGTCTCAAGGCACCTCTCTTTTGTGCCTGCTC
Organism: Strix aluco; assembly: GCF_031877795.1. Lineage (NCBI taxonomy): Eukaryota > Metazoa > Chordata > Aves > Strigiformes > Strigidae > Strix > Strix aluco. The sequence continues at coordinate 19,802,233 of NC_133933.1, forward strand.
CCTCAATGGCATCACCCCTACCCATTTTTCTTTAAATAATATAACTCCATTGGGAACAAAATGAAACTGAAAAGCAACAGTCTCTCACAATAGCTCAAGAAGGACCAGGCCTTTAACGAATACCCTCAAAAAAGTACTGGCAGTTTTGCAGTGCCCTTGTCTTTCAGATCTTTAGCACTAAAGTATAGGTTTTTATACTTATGACTCATTAGTTAATTATAAATTAAGATCATAGTTTTAAGATTGAGAAGTTACTTAATTATACATTAAAAACATAGTTTTAAGATTGAGAAGTTTGGGGTTTTTTCCTCCCTGTGAAGAAAATAAACATATGTGTAAAAACCTCACATTTCATGTCTAAAGATGTTTTATTAAGGATGAAAAAATGTGCTGATATAAGACTGGAAGAAAACAGGCTTTGGCGGAGAATTCTCTGCCATGAAGGTTTGCTTGGTTGTTTCATTTTCACCTCTTGTCTGTGTGATAAATATTACATTCATATTTTTGATTTATAATTAATTGTGAAAGTAACCCTCTTCCAGTAACCTCAATATCAATTTCTGTTTTAACACCCTACATTTACATACAAATTGTTCCACAAATATGGCAGCTGCTTGACAAGGATTATGGAAAGTTAATACTGTCGTACCTTCTTTAATACTGTGATTTATGATTTCTGAGGACTTTAAGAAAAAGCACAATACTTTCACATGACTGGTCTTAAAACTTACTTCATTACCAGCTTTTGAAAAGATCACGTGCATTAAGCAATTAACTTTTATTTCCTGCTTATATTTGTAAAAAATAAAACCAACCATCAGATGAAACAGATAAAATATGTAGTATGGACATTATGGCCTGGAATTACATACACATGACAATAAGATGCTGTTGATTCAACATGAATTTTTTTTTTTTAACATCCCCAGCTACACTTTTTTATTATTATTATATACATAGGTGCCTTATCTAGGTCAAGTAACAGTTATTTGAAGACTGACTTTGATTAATAAAATCAGTTTTTGCCAAATTTGGCATAAAATGTGTTTTTAATACCAAAGGATTAGGTATTAGAAACAGGTGTATGTAGTAAAAAGGAAAACAAAAATATGATAGACTAAGTCACTTTTGCTTTTATAAGCCCATTTCTCCAAGTCTTTTCATTTGGTGTGGTTGCCTTCAGTTTTCCCTTTGTGGACCAAGCTTTAATTCTGTTTCAATATGGGAAACAGCCCAATAAAGCACTGTGGTAAATAATAGTCAAGCAGAAGTTTTAAGTGCATTGTCTGAGTATTTGCTGTCTCCGTTCAGCTGACTGCCTTCTGGAAACCCATCTCTAAGGGCTGTAACTATTCCTCTCCACCCTAAAAGGAGACAAGGTATCTTAAAACTGCTCAAGACATAGCTGAATCTCCAGTCTCAGATAAGAACAATAACCACAGCAGTCACATCAACACATCTTCGTGACAGCAGGAAGAATTAAGTACAAAGATTATGTCAAGGATAGACATCTTAGCTTCAGAAAAACCTTGAGAGAGAAGGTAGACTGTGTCCGTGAACTACTGACAAAGTAGCATGAATGAAAGTCTTGATTTGAATCAGCCTGCAACAACTAGAAACAACAGAGTACATTAAGAATAGAAATTTTTAGCTCATACTTTTTTTTCTTTAGTGTTGAGCACAAAGCCACTAAAGTGACTGATTAATACATTTTCAAATAGGAGTGAGAGTAAAAATGGCGTAAAGAGAGGCTACTGTATGTTGTACACACAGCTGTTTAAGGAAAGAATCAAACAGAAAATGCTGCAGAAATGTAAAGTCCTTCATTTTCTTCTGGGAACAGATCACTGAAGAGAGAAAAGCTGCAGAATGTTTTATGTTAGCTTCAGTACTTAAAAAAGGAGTAACTAACCACAGCCGACTGAACACAGCATCAGAAGAAAGCGTGCAAGTTCCTTTGACACTAGACTGATTCCCTTAGCTTGTGAAGCATTTGTTACTTATGCAAATATTTGACAACCACTACAAGATAAAATATTAATAATTTAACATTAATGTATGACCACTAGGGGTAATTTGAACATGTCATAAGACAGGCTTCTAATATATGAATTTTAAAAGGTGGTGCCATAATCAATATTTTATTGGTGTTTTCTGCTCGGCACTAGAAAAAAAATGAAAAAATGAGACCTGGCTGTATTTCAAAAGGTTTCTAAATGTATTCTGCTTTATATTTTTATTTTTGATCAACTATACTCTTAATAGTTTTACCTGGAGTCCATTGCAGCTGCTCAAACATTTGACAAAAAATTGCTGTTTACCAGAATAAAGATTCCATAAATCATTTATAACAATAACAACTCTAAGACAAGAAATGTTTGGTCTAAATAGATTTGTCTCAAAAATATGTATTCTATCTCTGGTGGTTGTGTTTTTTAGACAGTTTAAGTGCCTGGAAAGGTGAAATGTTCTTTGTGTCAAGTACAGAAAATTGTGAACAAAAACTGAGAGTATAAATTGTTTTCTAATTCAAGTATCTTTTAATATAGCTTTGTGCACATATAAATGAAGCAAATGTTCAAATCCTCAAGTTCTCCTGCATGACAGCTGCAATGCAAGACTGCATCTCTCATGTCAAAAAATATTTTTTTTTCAATTAAAACAATGACAGCTACACATTTTATCTAACATTTGGATTGAAATTACTTACATTTTTATTATGATATTGATATAAATAACCATCATAACACAGTAGACTGTAGAGAGCTGCCAGATAGCCTGAAGTATATACTTAACATCATTGCCAGTCAGCTCCTTCTAGACACTCTCCAAAGAGCAACAGGAAGCTGGTTTAACATCATCACATCTACTCAGATGAGATCTGAATAAAAGTTCAGACAAAGCAAACCTGCAAGGCATCAGTCCCAAGGCCTTGCGAACTCAGTACAAAGTTTATAGCCTGATACTAACAGCAATAGCACTGTATTGCTGGGTTACACAACAACATATTTTATTGCATGAAAGTGTTTTGTGGATATACTTTGTTCACCACCAAGTCGTAGTCTTTCCACTGATACTGAGGTTTTCAAAATTTCTCCTTCGTATTACTACAAATAATGATCATATGCCACAGTATATTTTAAAACTAGACAGTTCTCGGTTCACACTGTTATTCCAAAAATAAGCTCACTCTGGTGAATTCTGTTGTCTGCTCTCGTACCTGAAAAAGTGTGCTGATAACATTTTCACTATATACAGATGCCAGTGCCTACCATGGAATTGAGCAAACAATAAGTGAGGTTGAGTATCCTGTGTTACTTCAGATATAACCAGTCATACAGGTTGTAGCACCTCTACTTAGAGAATACAGCAACTGTTTTATACTCTGTTTAGGCATGAATAAGACTTGTGGTTTTAATCCTTACCCTCCCAAGAACTGTCTTTCGAAGCACTTAGCCCCACAGAGCAGGCAATGAAGACTACAGACCATATATCAGGAACTGTGCATTCCTGCAAGTGCTGGGAGACAGTCTTTAGGAGCTCCCCAATGACAGTGCAGCTCTGCAAAAATCCAACCAAAAACTGCACCTTCAAGACACTAATGATTCTGTCAGTAAAATAGGGAAAAAAATTAAACTCTGCTACAGCTAAAGGTTGAAAAAGAGGGCTATAGAAAAATAAACAGTGGGTTTTGCCACTTAGTTGAGGATGAAAATCTGAAAGTGTTATGCAAATGAATCTTTGGAAGGTATAGGACAGCTTATGGAAAGTATATTTACGTAAAAGATGTTATTGCTAGTCTATATTAGTAAGCAACAGGTGGTTTCTTTAAGAGCTTTAGGATTAAAAATGCCTAAAATAGCATTAAAACTAAAGCTGCTTAACTGCTAGATGTAGCGTGCTTAAGAAAAAACAGGAATACAAGAAGGTTTAGATTTTACTGAACTTTACTTTTATGAAAGTGAACAAATTAGATGACTGCTAGTTGCAGTCTGCTGATTCAGAACTGGATGCAGAGTGCAATGGATCTTTCCTGTTAAGCCAATGGGCTTCTGATAGACCTCTGAGGGATATGGGTAGCAATGTTGACATTTCCTATCCACCGAATGCCACAAGTATCTACTGTATTTTTTCTTCTGTAAAACCGCATTTTCCATGCTTAGCTTCCTCTTTGCCTCTGTAATAAGTATATTTCAAATGTCTTTATACTCAGAATTATGCTGAGAACCATGCACCTTTCAGATACCTTGCCTAAACATCAGCTTTATGGTAAAATCTACTGACCTATACAATGTTTCACTGAATTGGCAAGAAAACAACTACTCATCCACTGAGTCAGACACCCCCTGACAAAATCCAGAGCTTTACTGAAATTCCATAAAGATTACTGGGCTTGTGTTTCATGACTTAAAATGCAGTTCTAAGAGAAAAATATGTGTTTGCTTGCAGCAAAGTAGTCTTTTTTTTCAAAAGAGTAATAAAAGTTAAACTTTATGTGTATTTGAGTCCCTTCAGGGGCTCTGCAAATAACTGGTCTTTCAGTTTGTCAACAAAACTGAAAAATTGGATCCACCGAGATATTGGGCAGTAGACTCTAGCCTTTAGCTCAAGGACTCCACCATAAAGGATGTGCTTAATGAAAGCCTTTTTGTACGGGTAGTCAAAGGTTTCTGAGGATTCTTATGTTTAGCATTACAGAAGTAAAAGAAAGTGCTAGTTTGCAGAAATCCTTATAATAGGGATCATATTTTTTTCTGCTTGAACATCTTGCTAGATCTGCCTTTCCCAGGAATTGAAAAATAATTTCCTCTGCATATCAACAGCATCCTGGAGAACTTCAGTAGCGCCTTCCAAGTTACGTTTCTGGTGAGTCTGTCCTATTCTAATCACATATGAGGTCTTAAGAGGCACAAACCCAAACAAGGCTGTGGGTGTCTTTATCATTTACTGAGTGTGGGCAGTGAACATAGATATGTTCATGATACAGATGCCTGCAATTGGCTGACATTTGGTAAGTGCCTGTGGGTAGGACGGGTCTAGTATTAATCGTCTGCGGCATGGCTTAAAAGGGATTTATGTGAGTCAGTACACTCTGATCTGTAAAAATCTGGACCTTTGTCTTTAGGACAATCCTTTCTGAATGAACAAGTTGACAACATTTTGATCTAAGAATTGTCTAAATTATCTTGTGTAGTCACACAGACGAACAAATGTATGTGTAGTAAGAATATGGAAATGTGCCATTTTGCCATAGATAGAAAGCTGTAATTATATCTGCTACTCTAGTATGTAATAGGGCAGAGCAAAATCTTAAGCATCTTCTTCATCTTTGCAATAAGTTCACTTTTGTTTGTTGGTTTTGGGTGGTAGTTTTTTTGGAGGAGGAGGGTGTTTGGTTTTTTTACTTCAGCAAGTGTTTCAATCATTTGGTAACAAAAAAGAAAAAAAAAAGAAGAAGAAAAGCAAAACAAGCCAATAACAACTTCTATCAATAACTTTCAAAATGACAGTGCAGCTCCAGTAAGCCGTAGCAGATATCATCTCTACCTACGTGACCAATGAATGATTTTTATTGGTACCTCCACTGTCACTATATCATTTTAGCATTAAATGATCATTTACTCCAAAATCTTTTCTGCTGTCCCTTTCTGCTTTCAGTGGCTCTGCATGCTTTCATACCTACCAAAATACTGACTGACAAAGTTGACTCCTGTTATTTATAAATCACTGTAACCTAATGTAGAAAGTATTAATAAAAATAGACAAAAAATAATTTCTTAAAAATTTAAATTTCCACATGAATGTGTCAGTTTTGACAAAGCTTTCAACAGAAATTAGAATTTCTGGTTAAAATCAAGAAGCAAAATTACTGTTTCCATATCCTCTGTGGGGGTTCCTACATATCTAGTTATCTTGGAGGATCCACTGCCTTTCTTTTTTTTTCTTCACATTTTGATAATTTCTACCCTGATGTAGAATAGAATAAGTTACTAAATCTTCATATCACCAATGCATATTACAGCAAATAGAGAGCACTCCCTGCCTCAACTTAGTATGCTTATGGAAATTCAAATCACTTTGACAAATTTAAATAGCAATATGTGAATTTATGATAATGTTCCATTATTCCTTAGTAATACAGGCAGAATTTCAGTAAGGAGTATTGGAAAGATGTTAAACATATATTCATATATAATTTATTCAACTGTTTATGAGGGAAGCCTGATAGTAGAATAATTTTATATAAATATTTTACTCTTTGATTCCACTAATTTATAAATAAAAAACTTGACTTGTTAATATTTTATTCAATGCAAAATGCCAAAATTCACTGTATAAATTATATGTCACACAATTTACATATCTGTAATTGCATGTCACTACTCAAGGATTCAAAAGAATATTTTTCTGTGTCGGTATTGAGTTAGTAATGAATTAATTTATCTAGGTTTTCTTTGGTTTTATTTTTAACCTTATTCTCTGCATTGGATAGGGGCTTTTACCTTTGTAGTCAGTGGTTACCAAGAAGCTTCTTATATAATTATTAAGTCAAGATTCCATAGTCAAAAACAACAGCATCTTTGCCTAGACATTTACCCCAACTCAGAGAACGGCAACTGGAAATAAAAAATTAGTAGACACCTCACTAATTGTAAAAGTGTACTCATTCGTATAAACTATCAGCAATGAAGTTTACAAATTAATAAAGTAAATTAAAAATATCAAGGAAAAATTCTGTCACTTCCGGGGTTTGGACAATAAAGGATTTAAGTATATCATAAACATGGCAATGATATAAGCTTGCAACACAATGAGAATAATAAAACTGCCAACAATAACACAGGAGAAACAAGTGTTGAGCAAATACTTTCTGTATTTTGCTGTAGGTATGATATACCCTCATTGCACAGGTCCATAAAGTATTTTCAATTGAAGACAGGTATAAAATTTATGATATGGATAAACATTATGAAATTAAATAGGGAATAGCTCTAACAGTCATAAAAACGTAGCTGAGGATATATGATGTTATGAGGTGTTTAAAATAAATCTTGAGAAACTATTGAAACCCAAAACACTGAATGAGTGTTAATATTGTGTCAATGTTCACAACAAATGAGATAATCCAATTAATCAGTATAGGTTGATTAGTTTTCAAAAGAAAATACTTTCAGTTAAATAATTAATTCTTATTTCATCCTCTGATGTTTGGAGAAAGTTACTTTTTAGAGCTTATCTATACACATGTGTATATATACACATGTAAATTAAACTTCATCTGTGACACAAAGATAACAGTACCATTCACTTTATCTGTATCTAACTTTTTTGAGATCTTGAATGCGTCCATCAATCTTTGTTCAACTATATGAAGCTCTGAGCTTCTCAAGACAAGTGAAGATTGTAAGAAGTGGTTTTATGCTCACTATTGACAAGTCTTGGAAAGAAGGTATCATGGCCATTAGCAACATACTATTGAAGTTCCTATACAAAATATCTCTTGATATCAGATTTTACCAACCACTAAATAATCTTTATTTTTTTATTTTGAGAAAGCCATATTTTAACTGCTGCAGATGTATCTTGCCTTAATAGGTGCCCTTGACCCTTTAAATCTATAGCCATAATGTTGGATTCAGGCTTAGAATGTGGAAAAAATAATAATCAAATTTCCCTCTCCTGGGGAATTAAAACCTAGTTTAAATCAGACATAGAAGAAACTGAACCTGGGGTTTACTCATCCCCTACCAATATTGTCTCCTTCGCTGAAGTAGTTCTGCAGAAATAATTTGTTGCAACTTAAATGTGGCACAGAAAAAAGATCTGAAACACTGCAAACTATTTGAAAATAAAATTGTCCTTCTACATTCATGTATATCTTAATGCATTATTTGTTGCCTATTCACATTAGTCTGCACCCTAACATGTAAGCATTAAAGTCTCATCTGCAGTTTAAACTCTGTTGTGCTAGATGCAGTACATTGATCATAAAGAAAGCTTCCCGCCTAAAGGGATGTGCAGTTCAAGACCTTCACCCTGCAAAGACTCGTTCAGAAGATTAGTATTGCTAACTGTAAGAAGAGTGACAACAATGTACAAGCCTGCCTATCTCATCTGTCTAAATTTTTTATTAAGGAAGGGGTACCAGTGATCTCATCGGAACTGCTCACAGAACATTATCAATTTAAATATCAGCATATGTCTGAGAGATCAAGGTCATACACATGGTGTTTCTTTCCTTTTACATTGCACATGATTTATGCTTTTTTTAATCGTGTGTTGTCAGACAAGAACTGCTGTATGATGAATTATTGTTCAGTGTTAGTCTGGTCCCCCCAGGTTTATGATATATTGTGAAATGTTGGTTTGGGCTAGTTCAACAGTCCATCTACTTATTAGCTTGCTTCTATTGTGACCACACTATGGAAAAATAAGGTAGCACTGCTGTACACAGATATTGCCATTATCTTTCCTCTGATTGACTCTGGAAGATTCTTGTTCTTTTAAACAGTAATGAACCAAATGGAAAGCAGAACACATGCAAACTTCATAAGGAAGATGAGGAAAAGAAAATTCTTTTAAGATGACAGTTTTGGAAGTCTAATGTTATACATGGCATGACATCAGTTTGAATATTTCTTTGAGTCATAAGCCAAGGCCTGAAAGAGATTTGCATAAAAATTTGATTTTTTTAAAATTTATTTCCCCACATTGTTATATAACTGTGCTTCAGCTTTCTTTCTACCTTAATACTTTGTAACAAAAAAATGTGGAATAAAATATCTTTTGATCATAGAAGTTCTAAAAAATTTATTAAAACCTCTGTTAGCCTCATTAAAGTTAGACACTGGAAATTAATGTTTGACTTTTACCTTAACCTTAAAATACCATTAAATTTAATCACATAAGGAGGTTGACAAACACTTTTTACCTAATTGGCAACATTTCTATTCACTGTAGAATTTTGTAATAGAAGAGAAGTGCATATGAAACGTACAAGAAAGGCCAAGATGCAACTCAAAATATTTAGTGTTGGGACTGAGGTTTCTACTTGTGGAGTACAAATTAGTACCTGAATTTTTCACCTGCATTCAAAACAGAGCATTATTTCTAGTGGACACAGTCTGTCTAGTTGATTCTTCAGAATAAAACAGGCAATTTGCTCTGCACGGTACTGGTTCTCTTACCACTGGGGTATAAATCCTTTGTCCCAGCATCCACTTTAATCATTACATACAGATTATACACCACTATTTGTTTATGAATATAGGCTCATGATATTTAAGTTAATCTTGATTATAAAGTGGAAGGTAAACTAAAAAACACAAAATGTAGCAGTCTGTGTCTTTCCATAAATCTTGCTGTATTAAGTAGTTGTATGTGAAGTGAGTAACATCCATTCTGGGTTATAGATGTAAATAGTAAACTGAATGCTGGAATTTCTTAGCAAAAAGATTTCAATTTGAAGTTACACTTGTGGACTTATGACAGTGAAACCCCAAACCATATGTTCATATTATGTTATTTTAACACAAGTTTCTAAATGGACTCCTATCTACTTCTGTTTCATGAAAGGTCCAAAAGAATGTATCACCAAGTCTGCAAGAATTGGTGTGTAGATAACTACCAATATATATGAATCTTTGAAATAATTATTAAAACTTATTTGATATCAGTTAATTGAAACATCTGTCAGTATCTGCTGTTATTTGGAAGTAAAACAAACACAAAGAAAGAAAAAAATTCCGAACTTTCTTTTGCAATTTCATCAGCCTATGAAACCTGTGAAAATTTTGATTAGCAATTATTCCTAGAGATAAATTACTCAAGTGCTACTTAAAATAAGCTGTCAACAGGAAAAGGATAGATATACTTGGCAGACTCATGAAATAGGGTTAAGACTTTAAATTAGCAGTGCAATTTAGCATTCAGATTACTAAGGATGAAACAGGGCAAACAAAAACTCACAAAATGTGGTATGGAAAGAAAAGGAACGATTCAACTGTAGAAAAATTATACAAGTTATGCTATGATATTTGGTGATGGTATTTGCCTAATTAAATAAGACGTAATTTCAGTCTCTTGTGATCTTATGTAAATACAAGAAAGATTGAAAATTAGATGCTCTACTTTTCTGGTACAGATACCATATAGTATTGCAGTGATACAATAAAAAACACACCTTACTACACTATACTCTTTATACAATAGTATGTAGGTAGGGGCATTGCATATATATTATCTGGACCATTCTTCAGTATGTACAAGAAAAGCCAGCTTCATTGCAGGACTTAGATTAATAGCTCTATACATAAGCCTGAGTAAAATCTCCAAAACATCCCTCCAGAAAGTAAAACAACTTTGTTATTTGTAAAAAGAATTTTCTCTCATCAGATTTTTCACAGCAAATATGACCATGGATTACCACACCTTATTTCTACAGGACCATTTTTAGTGCAAAAAGTGCATCTTCATAAAAGTGTGACATTTTCTGTCTGCTGCTCAGACTCTGTTTCCATTGCGATCATTGCCATCCCAGTCTCTTTGCAATTATACTGAAAGAACTCCAGGGTGGGGAATTCACAGTATACCCATCCCGCAGCAGCACAGGTCTTTTCTATAGCCTCCAGCTGTTTGTGCTTAACTCAGGTAGCTTACAAAGGCAAACATATCAAGTCCAAAGTCTACCTAAAGCACACTCACACACCCTTAGATAGCTTAAGTCAACCAGCAAGATTAAGATATGCCACTTTCTGTGTTGGGTAGCTCACAGCACACAGTTAAGGGATGTTACTAGCACTGCTTTACACAGCCTGACATGCTAGCTGGGTCAGCAGCAAGTGGTTTCCAGTACAAAATTCAATACGACAGTGAGAGAAAGTAGGCCCACACATTGCACATCTTGTTTAGACTTTAAACAAAAGGAAATTATTTCTTCATTTCATCTTTAAATTTTACAAATGTTCTAGTAAGAGGCTTAAACTTTCAATTAAGTAAAACTAAAATCATACATCACCACAGTCATTTTTCATAGTAACTTCAAATACAATATTTTTTATTATACAGAAAGCATTCATATACAGAAACACACTGTGTTCCTTCATCCTGTTTCTAAACATGCCATGGGAAACAGACAAGAAGTTAGAAACCAAAATAAATATCTCGATTTCAATGTCAGTAGCAGTGTTTAAATCTATTGATAATCTTGTTGAGGATGCACGGGCCAAAAAAAAATACTAGCATCACAGAAATAAATCTAAAGATGATTAAGAGTTTTCTGACAAAAGTTTCTAATTGGAAGAGTGTCCACATTCTGAAATAGATGCATTACAAGAGCATATCATTTACAATAAGTGTGTCTTTGAAGTGGTTTTCCATGCTCAAATGCAAATGATAATAAAAATGAGAGCTATCTAGAGCAACAGCAGTCTTGCACTCAGAGATTTCAGTTGAGGGACACCCAAGAGTAAACAACTAAGATTTCACCTGAGAAAATGAGCAAACTTTTAATTGCTCTGGTCTCTCTTGATTTTCTCCTTCCTTCTCTTCGTTTCCTTAATAACTTTCCTTCTTTCAATCCAAAAAACAAAAAAAAAGGTAGATCAAAAAGTCAAAAAGTGTCCTTGAAGATTTTTTGTCTGGTACATAAGAATAAGGTGCAGGAAGTGCAAAGAGTCTCTTGTCCAGGTCAAGACTGAGATATATTTTTTTTGACAGAAAAACAGGAGGCGGCAGCTGCTGGATCTATGAATATATATTTCTACTCATTTCATGTCTTTATTTCATGTCTCTAATCTTGTTTTGAGAAATCTAGTTGCAGGCCATGACTGCAATACTGGCAACTGAAGCAAATTCTGACAATAATTATTACCAGTAGTTGTTTTGCTTCCCTAGTTGGCTCAGACTACAAAAATCTGTGCATAATAAACCGAGGTCTGTGACATTCCCTGGTATCTTAATGGGGTTTGGGGAACCTGCATTGACTTCATAGTGAGTGTATTCTACTCTTGTGACTGCCCAGACTGAAAAAAAAAAAAAAGTTTAGTTGTGTTGGAAGGGGCTATTAAAGATCATCTAGTCCAACCCTCCCTGCCATGAGCAGGGACATCTTTCTCTAGACGAGGTTGCTTAAAGCCCTGTCCAACCTGACCTTGAACAATTCCATTGATGGGGCTTCCACAAGCAACCTATTCCACTGTCTCACCACCCTCAGTATAAAAAATTTCTTCTTTGTGTCCAATCTAGATCTACCCTCTCTCAGTTTAGAAACATTACCCCTTGTCCTGTCACTACAGACCTTGGTAAAAAGTGTTTCTCAATCTTTCTTACAAGCCCCCTTTACATATTGAAAGACTGCAAAAAGATCTTCCCAGAGCCTTCCTGTCTCCAAGCTGAAGAACTCTCTCAGCCTTTATTCATAGAAATTTTCCAGCTATCTGGTCACTTTTGTAGCCCTCCTCCGGACCCACTATAACAGGTTCATGTCTTTCTTGTGCTGGGGACCCCAGAACTGAACACAGTACTTCAGGTGGGATCTCACAAGAGCAGAGTAGAGGGGGAGAATTACCACTCTTGACGTGCTGGCCATGCTTCTTTTTATGCAGCCCAGAATACAACTGGCTTTCTGGGCTGCAGGCACACATTGCCAGCTCACGTCCAATTTTTCATCCACCAGTATCCCCAAGTCCTTTTCTACAGGGCTGCTCTCAATCCATTCATCACCAGGGACCTTGCACTTGGTCTTGTTGAACTTCTTGAGGTCCATGTTAGCCCAGTTCTCTACCCTGTCAAAGACCCTTTGGATGGCACACCTTCCCTCAAGCAAATCAACAGCACCGCTCAGCTTGGTGCCATTTGCAACTAAGTAATACTTTTAAAATTGACTCTTGACCTTTGTGCTTTTATGAAGAACTTGGCAGAAACATCCCTCCTGGTAATATACTACTTAACATGGCATGGCTAGGTACATAGTGGCATAGCAGATGAAAGTGAACCTTATCTACAAAGACTGGACAAGACAAATACAAACCATCAGGGAACATTCTGTGTGCATCAGCTGACGATATTTTGCTTTACATAACAAAAGGGATGTTTATTAATATTGGAATTTACAGACTAAAATGAATTTATTTTAATAATGTCATTATTTTATGGTTTTATTTAATAGTAACCAAAGGTGGTTTGGTATAAAACAACTCACAACTCATTACCTGATCAATACAAATATTTAATGCACAGTTTATCTCTTTCAAGCCAGGGAATATATTTACTACAACTGGAAGACAATTTTCAGGATCACAGTGAAATAATAACCAGCTTGCATTTGAATCTTTCTTTGAAAGTTGAGATTGTTCAGATAAGAAACCATGAAAAGATTAACTTCAGTTTCGACTAGCAGGAAGATTTCCAAACAGAGACAACAATGTGGAGTTTGCATCCAATAAGAACAAGGCCCATAAATGTAAATGATTTGGCCATGTTGTCCATCAATCCCTTTCTCAATAGCAGAAAAATCAGCCTGTTTGCTTCTCTATTTTTTAACCTCTCTATCCTGGTGCTGATACCAATGCATCCTTTCCTCCTTTGGTATTCAGACTTGTGCTTTATAACAAAGAAAAAACAAGTTTCCTGATCACATATTCCATAATCAGGTTTTACTGATTATTTTTTATTTATGGAGCTGTTGGTTGTCTTGTAATCATTGTTTTATGAGGTCTGCCAAAGAATAACATCCTTCTGATTTTAATGGACATTTTCTTTATAGGTTCAAGACTTCTAAACAGATCTTCTGCACTTTGATCCATGCAAAAGCAGATTCCAGATTTTAGTCAGACATTTAATGACATGTTTTACCATACTACATTTATTACCTTTCTATTTAATACTTTATAACTAGAAGTATTTATCAATGATGCTTCAAGTACATTACTATGTTTGTTGACAACCACAGGAATTTGATACAGATACACCCTCAATTGCTACAGTTTTAAAAAAATTACATACATATTCACATGACTAGTGTGAATGTGTTTGTACACACATGTGTATGAATCAATGAGAAATTTCTTCAGGAAAATGTACTATAATTTTATGAAGAAAAGTACAGACATAACATTAACATGTAAAATTTTTAACTGAAAATGTACTGCTGAATTCAGTGTAGACAGAACAAATATAATGGCAAATATTAGGATTGTCTAACACTTTCTATCGAAGTAAATTATTCATATTAGTTGTGGTTTTGGCAAGCTTTCATGACTCAGGATGAAATTTTGCTAAGGCAGCTAGTCAGTTTGTCATAAAGAAATACGTTTTTTCACCAAGCTAGAAAAATGTTTTCACCAGTCAAGAAAATCTAGCACTCTGCTTTGAAATATAACAGGAAGTATCCTAATTTCAGGTGGGCCTTGTGTCACTGTTATCAGTTATTGCCAATGAAGAGTTACACAATATGAAGAACCTTAATTAAATAACTAAATAAGTTATACAGTCCCTGACAGTTTTGGATCTTTTTCCTCTTGTTTTTAATGGAGATACTAAAACATCTTCATAAGTTTCTGAAAAAGATGAAGTTTTAGTGTTTGAATAACCTCAAAGTTTCAATGACAATAAACATTAAAACCAGAAAAAGCTAGTGTTCAATATTTGGATTTAGATGCAATAACTAATGGATTAAACCACAGGGACAAATACTGAATAAACATATCACACTACACATGTCCCCCTTGTGGAAGGCATCCCAGCCATTATTAGCTTAAACGAATCACTAGGGTAACTGCTTTTGCACAAAAATCCTTCCCAGAAATAACTTGGAGACTGAGGATTTTAATTCTCCTCCTTAAAGATCCTGTACTTCTGGGTGGTTCCAGATACTTGAATATTTGCTTTTGCTGAGATAATCTACTTGCCCAAAACACTGACCACCAAAACAAACACCATATGCTTTGCAATTCTATTCTCAACTCAAATCCTCTAGTGCTCTTTCTGTAAAAGAGAACTCCTTCCTGTACCTTCCAAAGAATTCCTCATCTGCCCCACACTGAGGAAATGTTTCTTCATTCATTAGGCCAAGGTGTTCATATGGAAAACACATGAATAACAATATAGAGATCATTGACCTGGGAGAAATTCTTTCCAGGAACAGGTTGGGAGAACTCAAGAGTTTCATCAACATGACAGTCTAGTCCAGCTACTTCAGGAGATGAACACATATCAGTAGCCAAATCCATGGATCAAAAATCCAACAGAAATGTATTTCAGAATTCACCACCTGACAACCAACTCTTACTGCAAACGATCCGAAAATGTGAACCATTCCAAACATCTACTCCTGATTTTGAGATTCTTTGAATTCAAAACAATGCTATAAAGGTTAGCATCATTATTTACTCTTTAAAAAATAAAACAGAGATGGGAGAGATTTGGGCTAAGTCACACCATAACAGAAACAGAAGTAGGATCCCCATCTCCTGTGTCTGAGCCCATTATCTTGTACCACATGGCAAACCACTTTAGTTTTTACTCTATAAGAAAGCTTTCATTATAAGCAGAGATCAGTTTGTTATGCTATTTGAGGAAAGTTATAGGTTTGTCATTTTCAAAGGCTAAATTTCTCTCCCATCCTTAAGGCCCTCTACTCCATTTATTTATCAAAGACACACAGAGCCCAGATTCTATGATTATCCACATAAGTAAAAGGTCATAAGCAGAGATTCCCCTTCTGAAGACAATGTATGTGAATGGATGCAAATCCATTATAGCCATCAACAGTAATGAAGTACATCTTTTATCTTCAAATTACAGACAAACCAAAAAGCGTGATAAATGCACAAAATATTTTTGTAAAGTGGCATCCTAAAAAGAAACAATATTGTTACAGTCAAAAGAAGAACTATTTTTCTCCTCAATGGGACAGGATTTATATAAGAATGAGATAACTCAAAATGTCTGATAAATCTCATGTTTAGACTTCAAGATCTTCAGAGCAAGAGGCACAAGAATGTGATGTTGAGTAATCTTTTATTTATCATTAAAATCTCACTTAAGCAATTTCAGACTAGCCAGCTGCACAGAGAACTTTGCCAGCTGGTACCTCTGGGAAAAAAAAAAAAAAAAGTCTCATATTGTTCCTTCTGATTACCCTCAGAAAAAACCTACCCTTTCAAAAACAACCTCTTCTACTTCAGGCATCCTTTTATATGTGAGGTTTTACAGTTTTCCCCAATGCTTTTAAAAACCTCTTGATTTATGCAGAAGGGTAATTTGATAGATATTATTTATAAATATTTTTAGAAAATTGTAAAACATGCTAAGTAGTCACATAGTCTACAAACTGATATAGCTGGTCATAAACCAATGCATTTTCAAGCTTGCTTAGAAAGCAGACTTTAAAGACTACTCAGTAAGATTTTGCTGTCTCCAAATTCTATGTAAACATTTTGAGTAGATTTATTTAGCTGCAATAGAAGATTTTAACAGGTTTATTTCTTTCCCCCCTTATGTTGTTTCCTTCATAATGAATTGTCTGAAAATATCAGACTGACTAAATCACAAAAGGTCAAGTCTTTTTGTAATCCTATTTTATCATATCATATGCCATGATTATATTATAGCATAGCAGAGAATAATTTTTTTTATTTAATATTCAAGCTGGTTTATCTCTTGCTGACAGACTGAAATATTTTTATCCTGTTCAGGAAGACTTTTATTTGAGCAGAAAACTCTTTTTTTTAAATGACTATCTGATGTTTTCTTGGAACATCTGTTTTAAACTTCCAAAGGCAAATACCAAGAAGTTGGAAGTACTTGCTCTATTTTTCCAGGAAACAGTTCCACTAGCGTTAGTCACCATTACTTTTAGTCAGTGTAAAGCTATATAGCAGATGACCAACAGTTATTTCCAGACCACTGCCATACAGGCAACCCATAGGCAAGCCTAGCAGCACCTTCATCTCCCCAGGTTCCCACGTACGCTTCAACATACAATCTGACTGCATCCAAACCTAGCCTTGGTGGTGAGAGATAACTTTTGAAGAACATTCCTCACAGCATTATTCTAACAATCAGACATATGCCCTAAAAATTACTCTTGAAAGAATACTGCAGTAGAACTAAATTATTGTTTATGTCCTGGGTGCTATGGAGCAATAAGACAGGCTGCTCTCCTCCACAAGGTGGGATACAAACCAGAAGCCCAGGGGACCCCACCACCATGCCCAGGTGATAGCAAAGGCAGTGTCCTTACAGACCCATAGTACCTGAGTAGGATTAGTGAGAACAACAGGGCCAAACATCCAGGGATCATAAGGCAAGGTGAAATCCAAAGTCAACTCAGGAAAACCAAGCAGTAACTCAGACTTGCTAGAGAACAAGGCTGAAGACACCTATAACTGCAGCATTACCCAGTGAAGGCAAAAAACACCCCAGGCAGACCTTAAATGGAGCCTCTGGGAACATGGGCAAAGGTGTGGGGGTGAACCCCAGCTGAGGCTGGTCAGGACCATTAAAGCCTAATAGTGCCCCCAGGGCTCTGACATTTGACCAAGCTCTTGTCTAGGAGTAGGTATCACTCAGAGGAGACAAACAAATGGTTTAGACCTAAAGCTTAGGTAGGAAACTGTTTGGAGCTCACATAAAATGTGATTGCCACCCAGACTTCAGCTGATCTGAGATCATTTATTATAGAATTGAGAATCTGGTTCTAGAAGATGCCACTTTTGCATTTACTCCTTTCCCTACAGGTAATCCTCCTGTGACCCAGAGTGAGCCAGTGATTCAGTTAAACAATACACACAGAAAATACAATAGTTTCTCTCCAATGTGTTGACTATTCTTCCCAGATTTCAGTTGAAAGGATGTGACAAAGAATTATTAATTCAAGTGAAAATGCTACTGCAAAAATCCTGAGAGCTGCAAAGGCATGTGTGATTCAAGAATAGCTATTTCAGTGTGCAGGCTATGTGAAGTTAATATGCAACTGAGCATGCCAGAAGTGAGAGAAATGACTTGACTGTAGGCCCTGTGGGAGTTTCTGGGTAGTTCTGAAGTCCTAGAAGGCCATTGCAAATTGGAAGTCCCCAAGGATTTCTCTGATTTACAACCTAAGCTACAGTCATTGCCTTGCAGTCCTGAAGAAAAAATAGAGAGAGCTGCTCTGGCCCCCGCTTCGTATCAGGCAGGGTCCCATCACCCAAAAAAACCAGAGAGAGGAGCTAGATTGTTGAAGGATTGATTTTGTTTCAATAGATTCAGTGGCAACAGAAATGAAAAATAAATTTAAAAATCTCTCAGCTAACTACCATTCAAAGCTGCAGGTTTCCAGAGCTAAGTTTTCATTTTATAATTAAATGGCTTATGCCTTCTTCTGGTGATATCAGAGGAATGAAATTAATTTTTTTTTTCTTATTCAAAAGGAACCTTGCAGAGAAGATTGATAGAAGTTGTATGGTTTTTCCCGATTTTATCCTCTCAATCCCGCCTAGAAAAAACTCTAAACTCTGATCCTGTTCAGCTGGTATTGGAAATCTTTGACTGAAATCACCAGTGCCCCAAGTATCTTTGTAGTGAAGTATTAGAAAAACTGACCACAGGGGAGAGACAACACTTCCCCCCTAATTCACAATGTTTTAAGACCCTGCAGGATGCATCCTTCGGGTCAAAATCACTGACAGTTATCAACAGGGGAACACTGGGGCTTTCCTGTGACATTCCTACTTGAGGAAGATTCACTTCTGGGACGCCAGCCACAGCTCGCAGTTCTCCCACTCACTTCCCAAGATCAACATTTATTTCCCAGGGTATCTTTCAAAGTGTCAGCATTTCAGCTGCCTGAGGTTGTGAGCTGCTGCACACAGTGTAACGCTAGGCCAGCAGTCGCCTCTATTTTTTCAAACAAAACCTTCCCTTACGTAACTAAATCCAGGCATTTGGACTTGGAAGCAAGTTTCTGGTGCTTAGGCTTGTGTGAAGGTGTCCAGGCACTGCACAGGCTGGGAGGTCCCAGGGGTGGGAGGGCAGGACCTGTGATAGCTAACCTTTGCCATAAACCACTGTACCTTTGAAGGCACAAAATCCAGATAAGGTTGTGTCTAGTTAAAATATTTTATATAATGTAAAGTCTGTTAAATAAATTCCCTGATACATCTTGGCTGCTTCAGCCCCTGCCTTCAAATAAATTGTAGAAAAATTGCATCCAAGTGTTTTCTGGCCTACTCTCCAGTAACATGTCTTACTAGGAGTTAAAGAAACTGTCAAAATATGATAAAGGGAAGAATGGAACACCTAAGTTCTACCAAATCCACAATACTTTGCTGAATGAACCAAATATGACCTATAACAGTTTAGTCTGAGAAAGAGAGTGAGGAACTGCAGAGTGGCCTGAAAAAGTAACTTGATGCCACATGACATTCAGTATTGATAAATTGAAAGTACCGCACACTGAAGGGAAAAATATGAACATACAGTTTCTGGGTGCTAAATAACCGTATCTTTTTCAGGCTAACGTATTTAAATGAAAACCTTTGCTTAGAAAAATGTTTTGGCCAAGTAAACATACCAGAAATATCTATAGTTGTCTATAGAAAGCATACTATACAAGTTTGTTTTTATCTGAGACACTGTGGAGTATCCTTCGTTCTATCTGAAAAAAAATAAAAAGAAGTTATGAAAAAGGATCAGTGACTGGCAGTAACAAATTATTAGCCTTGGAAAATTCCTGTTTGAAAGAATGGCTTAAAGAATTGGGATTACTTGCCTTAGAAAGGTAAGGAGTAAGTAGGTTCATGACAAAAGCATATAAAACAATAATTGGTGAAGAGATGATAAGAAAGGAACTCTAGTTCTTCTTTCAAAAAAGGAACAAGTCTCAGTGAAAATGAAAAATGGCAAGTCAGGATGAAAGGAAATACTCTTTTTCACAGAGTGCAATTTTAGGCTGTGGAATTTACTGCCACAGGATGCCTTTGAGGTCAAGAGTTTAGCAAAATGTCATGAAGACCTTGTTATCTAATTGGTAAGAAGAGTGTCTAGAGCTTAATAGTGAATGATAAAACAAGTTTTTGAAAAGTTAAACAGATTCTCTAGGTAGAACACTAAGGGGATATGTCCTATTCCATATTCTTGTGTTTCTATCAAAGATTTGGGTTAGTATTTTGGAACAACCCCTCAATGGGTTTTAAAGCCATTGAAGTGTTATATTTTTGGCTATTTTCATGAGGATATGTCTTTTTGAGAAGAAAACAGGGATAAAGGCGTGGTAGAAATGGAAAAGTACTGACTAAACATCAGTTCCATGTCATTTTCAAGTACTCTAGAAGGATATTTGGCAGTGCAAAAGCTGATAAACTAGCGATCAAATGGTAGTTTGCCATGCGCAATATGCTTGTGGAGCTTTACAGGGTCTTGTATCTTGCCATTTTGATAAATATAAAAAGCTTCTTTATTTCAACAAAATCATGGACTTCACCACTTCTTGTAATCATTAGCCTTACATACCACTGTAGCTTGTAACACATGCTTTCTCTTTCTGTCTAACACTGAAGTATGCAGAAATCAGTCTGAGAAGTTCCTTTACAATTCCCTACAAGTGTTGTGAATTTCCAGATTGACCCTAAAGGCTTTCATTATCGATTATTATTGAATATTTCTGCAAGAAAGCATTTCATACATCTTTTCTAAAACGTTCCTAAAGTCCAGCAACGATTTGTGATAAACTATATTAATATGTTGAAACACTGAGTCAGTTCTAACATATCCACTAACTTGAATTTATGGGGGCTTTTGGCTCTCATCAAAGTTCACAGATGCTTTGACTTCTCAACATCGTTGAAAACTATCAGGTACCTAGTGCAGTAGCACATTTTGAGAGCTGTAAAGGAAAAGAAACAGCTAGTCCCTTTTTCTAAACATTCGTGATTGACTGTGCCTGCCCAGGGACTGGGTATTGACACTATACATTGACTTCAGTGACTGAAAATGCCTAGGATGAGTGCTATATGTCATTTTCACCAATGAAAACTATAGTAGGCTTCATTCTGCTCCACTGAAATGCATAGGAGTTTGCGTTTGATGTCAGTAAGATATGAGGAGAGACTCTGAGTACATGGGGAAAAACATTCGCTTAGCATATGACTAACTATTTTGTTCCCTTTTACAATATATTCTACAATATAGTTCTGCAAGACCTCAACACTGTTGAGAATCAGGATGCATATGAGAAATGTTTAAGAACTGCAGATGACCTCCTTTTCTTGACAACTGACAAAGTAAAATGCCTGTAAGGAGAATATGATCAAAACAGTGCAATCATATATTTTTAAACAAAATAAAATAGTCTAGTGTGACTTCTGATGTGACTGATGTTTTCATGGTTGGTTTATAAGGTTGTATGCCTTATTAATCATTAAAACCTACCTCAACATGGATGTATGAAATGTGATTCAATGGAAAAATAAAATCTGATCAAATACTAAATTGAATTTAAATTCATCCCATGATGAATTAATTTTAGATTTAATCTATGTATTCAATAAATTGACTAAAACCTAAAATTTATTTGAATGCTGATTCATCTGATTAAAACAGTGAACCAAAGCTACCAAACTAATGGACAGTTATACAGAAAACAGAGGGATTGGTCAAAATACTGTTGTAGTATTCTCAGTGTATCATGTATTTAATTATATTTCTTGAAACACTTAGAATCATAAGAAATATGAAAATAGTCATAGGTAGAATATTTATTATGCTTAAATATTTTTTCCTTACATATGTGTATTGGTATCACTCAGTAACAGTATTTTTGGAATAGCTTTATTGTGGAGTTGCTCACTGGGAATTTTCCAGTGTTATTAAATTTTCTAACAGAAACGCTGTCTCATATACACGGCTATTTTATGACAGGTGTGGTACTGGCATTTTGGAGATGCATGTGTAGGAACTGAATGGTTTAATGAAGAAGCAACCATTTATTCTTGAAATCTAACAAACAAATGATCCCTAAATCACTGATGATATGCCTTAGGAAATGGTTTTTATGGCAATTTTATACAACATTTGCCCTGGGTTCCATATCTCAAGGCTCATTTTATGGATGGTGAATTATCAGTTAAGCAGGATGCAAGAACAGAAGAAAAATGAAGACAGCCTTAACAATGAAAGATAAGGTTTAATGGCCAAAATGGATTTGAACATCAGAAACAAATGTGTTGAAGTTTATGGTACTATCATTCTGATATGAAGACGAACTGTTTTCCATGATCTTTCCCCACTTACAGTCTACATGCAATTTTGAGTCAACAAGCACACAAAATCTATGCAAAATTAAATAAGCGGCTATATTTGAAGTAGTATGTATGTAGTTCTGTATTTGATTCAGAACAAATTGTCTCTGACAGAATTATATGACTAATTTTGGGAAAGGGTGATTTAATAATGTAAGCTAGGAAACAGGACTTTTCTTAAAATACTGATATGGTCAACAAAGGTATTTTCTTACCTAAGTACATTACAAAGGGTAGAGGATTCTCCAGTGTGGACAGCCAGCAACAAAGTACAGACTAAATTTTACTTGTTTTCCATTCACAGTGCAAAGTTGTCTTCCAAGCCCATACAAATCTTTTGACCAGTTTTGAACTCGACATAAAAGGTTTTCTCTTGCAGCTGAAATTAGCAGCTTGGTTGCAGCTGAAGCTGAGCTTGAAGCACAGCTTTATTATTTGCAGGAATTAATATTTCATAATACTTTTTTTTTTTTTTTTTTTTCACTGAGTAGTAGTGTCCATGATGAAGCTTAAAAAAGATTCTGATTGAACCAGGTAAAGAAGCCTGGGAAAATCACTAGGTTCCATGAGCAAACTAGCTCAACTTACTGAGTCTTTAAGTCTTTCCTTCTAGAAAAGTCCAAGAGATGTACCGTGCAAACAAGCTCATGTATAAAGGGATTTAGACCACTTGAGATGGATGGAGTCATTCTCTATGAGATTAAGATTCTAGTACAAGCTACTACTGATTAACCAGCTGATGAAAGATTTGAAGGAGGAGAACTCTCTCTTTAGAATTAAGCTGGAAAATATTAGTTAGCCAGGTGCATTATGAACAGTTATAATCTAATGGTAATAAGGGGGTTTTCAGTTTGGAGGGGGTGTTAACAGAAACACAGTAGGGTTTCTAATTCTGTGGGAAAGAAGTCCATTAAGTCCTCTTTATAGATCACCTCCCATTAAGCTTTATTCGTAATACCATATATTATATGTAAGTACATTCCACTAACAGCACAAAAACTGTATCAGAACTGCAATTTAACGAGATATCTTAAAAATTTGAATAATCTTACTGAACTCCCTGAGCCTACAGGCATTCTCAGATTTAAGCATATGGGCAAAAAAGTATAAATGTCTTCCCATATAAGTACTTCCATTCACCTTTTTGTTTCCAGGTATTAATATTAATTTCTTCTTTTGGTCCTCCCCCCCCAGACAGTTTGTGTTCCTTAAAAACTTTCTGATCCCTTCTTAATTTTACTCCTTTTTACAGCCATCCTAAGGGAAGAAGTTGACTTTATTTCTAGAAGCCTTTTTCAACTCTTGAAACAGTTGAAAAGAAGCAGGAATATCACACTACCATTATGCACTCCTCAGTCAAACAGCAACTGTTCTACAAGTCTTCACGGAATAACAAAAATAGTAAAGAACTGTGAAAATTGAATTAAATAGTTTTTGAATGACCTAGAAGATATGCATCTCTTTCAAATGACAAATGCAACAATGCTGAAGATTTAAAAAAAAAAAAAAAACAAAAGAAATCCCAGAGAAATGAAACCCCCTAAAGTTGTATCTCTTTACTCCATAAGCTGTCACTGTTTTATTATGTTTTCCATCTGGATTCAAAAGCCTAAAGAGGTCAAAAGCCCATGGCTGTAGGTTCTTAAAGAGTAAAAGAAGACAGATATACTGTCTTCCAATCAAATGACCTATCCAATAGATCATACACTAGAGTCAGAATTAAAGTCACATTGTTATACTGTTTTTCTTTATTTGAAAAAGAAAGTAAAATTAAATAAGTAAAACTATAAATATTTTATTTATATATTTCTTGGTATAAAATATTAAATATTGTAATAAAAATTAAAGAAAAAATATAAGTACTTGGAGACCAGTATTTACAATAAAAATATTAACTTGTCTATGATAAC
Organism: Strix aluco; assembly: GCF_031877795.1. Taxonomy (NCBI): domain Eukaryota; kingdom Metazoa; phylum Chordata; class Aves; order Strigiformes; family Strigidae; genus Strix; species Strix aluco. The sequence goes on from NC_133933.1 coordinate 19,826,423, forward strand.
AGTTTTGCTAAACAGAGAAATGGTCCTTTTGCAATTATTCCTTTGCCTCACTAATTATTTTTTCTATTCTCACTGATTAGAAGCAAAAAGTTACTGCTGCTCAGTAATCAAATTTAGCTTTTAATTTGTTTTTATACACAGAAGAAATACAGGTACCAGATTTACAGACAAATGAGTGGATTAAATAGAATCTTGTTTAAAAGGATTACGTATCAGAAATCTACAGTCAATCCCATGTTCTTCAGTGGAAGAAGGAGAGTCAGAGTCTCTGTTCACGGGAAGCAGAAAGTTTTCACAACTTTGAACCGGGAAGTTATTACGCTTCTGCAGGGTTTCCACCCAGGACCCAGAATTACAGGAGTAAGTCAGGGGAAGGAGGTACAGGGTGTGATTTAGCAAACATGAATGAGCTATGGACCCTGCCGGGGAATGTAACTACAACTTCAGACATGTAGTTTTTTCTCCTTGGCTTTTCCTTCATCTGACAGAAATGCCTGAACCAAGTAGTTTTGTCATTGTGAAAAGGAGATCCTTGTGCAGTTTCTTCTGTGACAGTGTTGCCTTAAGCTTAAAATGCTTGTGAAACTGCAATTTTAGATGAATGTCCCTTATCTCTGTGGTCTATGAATATTCGATAAGACTGATTTTTACAGGTTCCTTCTGACCTGTCTTCTAAATAACTGCAGAGAGAGAGAGGAGACAATGATTCATATAGTTCTATTTGATTGTTGTTGTAGACGTTAGCTTCCTAGATCATGTATTTTCTGTACAGTCTATAGGAAAAGGCAACATGCTTCAAGGGGGATAATGAAGAGGTTGGATGTGTCCTGGAGAACTCAACACATGAAGACCTTTCATGCTGCTCTCTTTTACTGAATGACTTTGCTGGTCTGTGCTGACAGCTCTGGACTCCATGGGACAGTCTCACGCAATTCCCGCCCTCTGTTAGCTTGATATGAAACAGGTAATAGTGTTAAATGATAATGTTATCAAATCATGATGCAGTCTATTATAATGGATACCTGGGGCAATATCTGGGACTTCTTGTTACATTTAGGGACTGTATTTTGCTGTTATATTGCTGTGCAATAAAATTTATTTCCTCCCATATAGAAGTCAGCAAGTCAGATTCAGTTTCTCCACCTGCTTTCATGTGGAAGTAGGAATAGGAGTTGATTTATATGTTAGTTATTCTGATCTTGTACTGAGGTATTATCTCCACATATTCTTTACTTTTCTGAAAAACTCTCCTCATTCCTCAACTTGTAAGCCATTTCAGTACTCTTAGTAATAGCAGCAGTGGTATCTCTAGCAAAAATAGTTAAAGCTCTAGCGTTGTTTTCCCATTCAGGCAAGAAAGGGGGTAAGGTCATTGAAATATGACTCAAGACAGTTCTTTCCCTTGGCTGAGCAAACAACTGCATGGCAGCTCACTTCCAATGATTTTTAACTATGAAGTTGTCAGGCAAGAATTTTTAATATGTAGTTAATGACTTTGCAATGACTTTCCATGCTTTTTCATTTTTTCTTTGCACAAGTGAAGATCATCCTTGACATGACAATTCTTTTTTTGCCCTCAGATGGTTTCTTCAGAACTGGAGATAGACTAGGCTGCAGTGGTAGAACAAACCTTTTCGTGATGGTTATATTCCGGTACAGGCGTACATGGGACTGTATTTCCTGTGCATCACCCTTTGAATACATCAGGATATGAAAGTCGTCTTCTTCCCTTCCTCACATATCTTTGCTGATCCCATCATCCTTTTGCCCACCTTCAAACCTGTCAGAAGCCTCCTGTGGAGTACTGTCCAGATAAGCCACACTTTATCAGTTAGTTGTACCTTCATCACATCATGTGCAGACACCCCCATGCTCCCTTCCCTTAGCCACAACTCTGATGTTCACAGCATCCATGTGTCACAACAAAGCAGCAACACATTCTTCTACACTGCTCTGTCTTCTTGCTGCGAATATCATAACTGAAGCAGTAATCACAGACACATAGTTAGCATAGACTGCAGGTACCACTAAGGGTCTGTCCTCCTCTGCTGGGTGCCTCCAGGGAGATTCTCACTTCTGCAGCAAAGTCTCTGCAATGATTTCCTTCCCCTAGTCATTCCACATCATCTGTCAGAGACTGGATACAAACAGGTATCTGTCTCTTTCATAGTAGTAGCTTATCTTTTTGTTTCTGTGTTTAGTGGAATAAAAAATAATTTCAACAAAGAACTGAAGTAGTCCAAAACTCTTTTTTTTTTCAGAATATTTGACAAGCATTTCACTTTATGCTATATAAAATGTTTCATAAAGCCTGAAAGTAATTTTCCATGTTGTATTTTCAGTACATGCACATAACATGTCCAGAGGTCTATCTAAGTCCAGTACTGTACCTCTACCAGAGTCCATACAGAGCTGGCTAGGGACAGATGGTGAGGAGTGCCCTGTGTATGGACCCTAGTCCATACATGGATGCAGTATAGGAACAAGGCAAAGATATATACCTTTTCCCCAGGCTTTAGCAGCCACTTTCATTTAAGAGTCCTCCTAATCTGGATATGGTTTCAATGTGTTAAGGATTTCTTCACAGATTTCTCTTACATGAGCTTGTTCACTCTTCACTTAAACCTATACAAATATGTGGCTCAACAGTCCAGACACAGAAATACATCAATGTTATAACTTCCCATGAAGTTATATGAAGTTATATTCCCATGAAGTTTAACCACTAGGTTAAATTTATATTTTCTATGACTTATGTGGGCCGAGCAGTTGTTTAATGTACATGTTAGTATTCCAAAGTGAGCAAGCGAGCAAATGCCAGAAACCTTTACCCAGAAACAGGTAATAGCTTAGGCTACGTTGCCCACCTCAGAAGCACCTGCAATTCAAATCTCTTTTCTGAATCTGACACATTAAGTGGGATTTTTCCTGAAGCACCATGGTGGGTGTGCTGGTTATTCAATATAAAAGTATAGAAATCACATTTCTTTTCTCTTTGAAGTAATTTACTTCAGAACTCTTAAAATTACTTGCTTTGAGATTTCAAAAACTTGTTCACAATCTTTTTAGTTGATCAAAAATTGGATATAAATACGAACACAACCTGTGTTTTCTGAAATACTTTACCAAAAAAGCCCCAAATATGTTATGCTTTACTATTTATCACAGCATTGGATTGTGTCTAGCCATTCCTGTTTAATGACTTATTTGTTCGTTTCTTTTCCCATTTGTTAGCCCATCCTTGTTTTATCAGTCATTGTCCATGACAACTTTCTGGTTGTTAAAGGAATGAGTCTTCCATTTCTATGAATCACCTCTACTTTTTTAACTTTTGTGCTTTCCTCTTTCAGGTAGTGTTTTTATAGAGTATGTTAGCCATCACTGTTCACTGAATTTTTTCAACGCTCCCTTGTCTGTTACCTAACAATATTTGAAATAATTTTTTAAAAGGTAGATTTTTGTTAAATCTTCAATTTGTTTAATCCCAGTGCAATCAGCAGGGGCAATCTGCAACAACATCTGCCACAGAAAGGGCAAACTTTTCTCTCTAGTAAAGGGCAAAATGGTCTTTGTAATGCATTTTAGCAAAGTCTTTACTCCTAATGCATTAGCTTACTGAGGCGTGCAAAAGTCATTTCCACATTAATCTATACCCAAAAAGGCTTCTCTGATAAGACTTGGCCTCAGTCAGTAAATCCTTCTCAGCTCATCTTGGTACTACTGCAAGGCTAATTGCACAAGCAACAATCACATATCTAACCAGGGGATTGACTTAATTTTAAGCTCCTCTTGGAGCTATACTGTTGCACAATTCAGTGCTGATTTTCTGTATCTAGAGTATTCTAGAAGAAAAATTAGCTCTATCCCAGCCAAAACCAGGACAGTATTAGATATAAAATCCTATGGTCAGTTTTTGCTGACTTTATTTCTAATAAAAGTGAAGCATTTTCCCCCCTTCCACATATGTACGCATGCACCTCCAATTATTAATATTAAACCCTTGTCCATCTGTCTATGTTAGCAAAGTTAAATTCTTTCTAGCAATTCCCTTCTAAATCACTTCACCACAATCACTCTGTGCATGAGAAGAGTAGCAGATTAAAATAATTTCTCAAACTGGTGTTAGACATAAATGCAAAACTTTGACTAAAGTTAATCCACACCTTTAAATACAGTTCACTGAAATGAGGATTTGTAATGTTTCTGTGGATTACTTTTATTTCTGATACAGTGTGCAGCAAGTCCTATGTTACAGGAAGAGACTCGAAACATGAGATGCATTTGATTCTGGAACTAGAATTGCGTAGGAAGAAAGGACTTTGCAAAAAACAGAGTGCTGGGTTGAAAACCACAATAATCAAAACATTCTGACCACTGGGCCTGGGGCGGTGCACTTTTTTCCCTCCACAGAACATTGTAGTCTTCTAGTGTTGGAAAATGCAACCATTTAACATGATGACTCTCTCAAAATATTGTGATCAGTATCATAAACACAAAAAATTTATTTTCATTCTTTTATTTGGAAAATATATTTCTAATTTGTCTTCTGGATATCTTTAGGTCATGCCTTTAATCTTTTCTCCACAAGCATGAAGACTTTTTAGTTTTTAAAAACACTGGAAATTAACTGATAATCATTCAACTCCTGTGGAGGGGATTAAGGAAAAATACCAGATATATCAAGATCAAGATAAAATTGCAAAGACTGACAACAATGATTCCTCTTCATCTTGCCAGCTCTGCCAGTTGGTGTGTGGGTGGGAGCCAGAGGCCCCCACCTTCCTATGCTAGAGGATGTGCCTGCAGGAACTACAATCCTCGCTAGGACAAAACACAACTTCTTGCATCCCTTGAGTCCACGTGTAAATAGAAAGTTATCATCATGTCTTCAGAGCCTACGATATTCTAACCAAGAAATAAACCAAATGCAGACTGTGCCTGCTAGACATTCATAGGACAAACCGCTTGATCTGTGGCATGATTTTCCATCAGTCTGAAGGCCTGTCTGACTTTCTTATTGGAACTGGGCTCCCCCTTTAAATCTTGTCTAAGAAGAGTGATAGCAAGCCATCATAAGGGTTTTATTATTCCTATGTACTTTCACAGTATCTGGCAAAAAAGGTTTAGACAAGAGAGTGTAGTTTGGCATCTCTTGACAGTTGAGGCTGTACAAGAATTAGGTGGACTGGCCACTTCTTGAACGGCAAGAGAGTCTCAAATGCTAATATGGATGCACAAGAAACTTGCCAGGCTAGGGTGGATCTAAATAATAGTGCTGTCGATTTGTAGGATAGAAAATATTCCTCATCACTACAATTTTTACATAATGTAGTTACCAAATGGTTGATACTTGTGAACTATTACCCAGATAAATGTGATTTATATCTAACATTATTACATCATCTAATGAATAATATGGAAGCAGAAAGGAAAGAACTCACAAAGTAAGCAACTATTGCCTACTGCAGTCATTTCAGAACAGAAATTGTCAGTCTGCCTTCTTCCTGCAGTTCTATCGTAGGTCCGTGACTATAACTGAAATATAGCTTTGAAACAAACATGTACAGAGCTCAGAACCGATAGTAAATTAATGTGCTTAACATAAATATAGAATAAATAGTAATAGAAACAAATATCAGGGCATAAGATATCATGCTACATAGCCTCAGGAGATGAAACATTTAACTGGTTTATTTTCTCCATTTTAAATAATATTTTCTCATCCACTGCTCAAAGCAGTTGTGAGAATTAATTAATGTCTACTTTGACCTATAGATTTCTATAAAATGCCAAGTTTTATGAATAGTTCTGGATTATGGATTTTTCATAGGGCCTTGCCTTCATTGTTTTTCATTCCCACATGTACAGCATATTTTGCAGTTTTTGCTTTACTATTTAAAAGTATGATTCACAGGTTGCATGTAGCTACAATTACTACAGATATTCATATGGATATACCTCTTCTAAAAAAATGTAGTTTTTCTCCACACAAGAAGAAATTTGTCTTTTACTTCATGTTAAAGCATACATGCCATACATACATACCCATTCTATGTTGGCCATGTTTCACAAGGTAACTTGAATTTTTGCAGAAGAATGTGCATCTCCGCAATATCAAGTCTTGAACTCAAGTTCTACCTTCCACATAACATATATGGAGAAAAAGTAATTCACAGACACACACAGCATTCCTATGCATTTTTAGGTACATCAGGCTCACTGAACATGGCATGGAGAAAGCACCTGCACACTTAGATCTCATATATTAAGACTGGGTATTCCTCTATCCACCCATTGCAGCTTTGACATGGGATGCAGAATTTCACAGAATGACAGACTGGTTAAGATTGGAAGGAACCTCTGAAGGTTATCTTGTTCAATGCCCCAGCTCAAGCAGAGCCACTAAAACAGGCTGACCATGTCCAGATGACTTTTGAATATCTCCAACATTGGAGACTCCAGAACCATTCTGGACAAGCTGTGCCGGTGTTTGGTTACTCTCACAGTTAAAAAGTGTTTTCTTATGTTCACATGGAATCTCCTGTGTTTCAATTTGTGTCTATTGCCCTTGGTCCTGTCTCTGGGCTCCACTGAAAAGAGCCTGGCTCTGTCCTCTATGCATATTCTTCAAGTATGTATATACATTAATAATATCCTCCCTGAGTCTTCTCTTCTGTAGGCTAAACAGTCTGAGCTCTCTCATCCTTTCCTCAGTCTAGTCCCTTCATCATCTTTGTGGCCCTTGGTTGGACTCTCTCTAGCATGTCCACGTCTCTCTTGTTCTGATGAGCTCAGAATTGAGTACAGAATTCCAGGTGTGACTTTGCCAATGCTGTGTAGATGGGAAGGATCACCTCTCTCATCTTTCATATTCTTCTGGGGAAGATTTTTTAAAATAATGTCAAGAAGTAAGAATAATAGCGAAGATGCAAACATGCAGCTCAAATGTGCAGTTGTAAAATAAGAGGCTTGAGTTGTTTCCTTTTCTTTTGACTCTAGCTGTTAAGCAGGGAAAAGCAGCTCCTAAGGTAAACTAAGACTCGACAGAGCCCGTGTAACTGAAAACAGAATTTTAAGGCAAACTAAGAGGAAAGCGACAAGTTCCCAGTAAATACGAGCCAAGATGAAATTCTCTATTCTGTTATTGAGAAATCCACCTTGCAAATAGAACTGAGTATTAGTTCAGATTAAATGTATTCTAATAGGGTAGAAGAAAGACTTGACACACAGCACACACTGTTCCAATCCATAAAAAGCTAGGAGCCTGGTTAAAATAAGAAAAGACTCATATCAAGCAACTGACTAGATAAACATTGTAGACTGCTGCAGAAGACCATAACCATATTAAAATATAGATATACTCTATAAAAATTGCATGATGGAACTCCATTTCCCTCTCCCATCACTGTGTATAAAATGCTCCCTTAGAGAGCACATCCAGTAGTAGCAAAGGAAGACCTGATCCATTCAAAAGGCGCTCCTTGTAAGAGAGGAGAAGTTTTCTGCATTTCTAAAACCAGTATCACCAATATTCTCACCTACTACCCTTTCATCCAGGGCCTCCCTCCTTTCTCAGCCTTTTGTCTCTTCGTTTTTCCAATCTGATCTCCTGATCTTGATGTTCAGCAATGAGACCTCAAACAGATTTTGAAAACAGCCAACAGAGGAAGCTGGAAGGAGACAGAGGCACATGCACTGGTGGCAATATAGACTGGGGGGACCTGGAAAGGGTGTGAGGTCTTCTTATGTTTGCACGGTGTCTTAATTAATACTTTACATGGTGCATAACAATTACATTGTTTGATACCACTCCCTACCTATCAGTGACTTTTACCTTGCACTTCAGAGCAGTTGTATTTTTCAGTGCTTTGTTTTGTTTTTAAAATGAAACATGTTTTCACACTAGTAGGTATCCACATGGAAACCCAGAATGTTTTCAGGAGGTCTGGAAAGCCTTATGAGAAAAAATTGCTACAATTTTGGCATTTTTATTTTGTGTTCAATTAAATTCCATTCTTAGGCATTATATTCAAAAACTTCTTTCTCCTTTGCCATGTTTATCCCATTGACAAACAGTATCTGATTGTGATGCTTCATATGTTCCCTTTTCCAGTTATAATAACACTTGTATTCCCGTGATGATTAACCCCCTGGAGTCTTCTCACTGACCTCAGCAATGCTGGGGTTATTTAGCATTATCTTGTCAATCAAAGTAATTCCATTTAGGAACCTCAATACAGCTTTAAGACCTTGGCTCCAGACACTCAAGCTTGAAATCTATTAAAATGCAAACAAAATAAATTTTGCTCATGTTATTTCATTGATGCCTGGCAAGTCTGTTCTGTTAACCAATAGCTGGAGGATGTTTGTTTTGAACATGTGTTTTGTTAACAGAATAGGGAGAAATACGTTTGTTTTTGACAAATCTACATAAGCCTAAGAGTTTTGTTTTATTACAGTTTCCCATTTTTTAAATTTACATTCAAAGCACCCTATAAAAAAGAACTATATCCTGATTCCCACTCATTTCAATACAGCTAGCTACACATTCAGAAACAGGCTGAATAAGAATCCCAACTGTAAATTGGAAGTATAAAAAGCAGTGGGGCTTGTACCTCCTTAAAGTATCTCTACTCAGATCTCCAAAAGTATATCAGCACCTACTGTGAATTACTTGTGCCCAGCAAAATATATGCTCATATGAACTAATGATGTCTTTATGGTAAATCTAATTCCAGAGCAAGAGCACTGAGATGTCATCACTGATGGCATGAATGCTTCCAGTCCATTTCAATGATAAATCAAACACATTAGTTTAAAGCGACTACAGTGGACTAAGAGACTTACACAGTTACCGAATTCTAGTGTGAAACAACTCAGAAACATTGTTTCATGCCTTATACTCATATATATATACTCATGTATATACTTATATACACTCAGCTAGTTTTACAAGATCATGTCTGTAAAAGTGCTGAGTTTCTTTAGATGTAGAAGTGAGAAACAGGGCTCTAGGGGAATGATCATGACTAAACACTTTTAGGAAAACCTGCCTCTAGTGGATGGGGTTTGTCTAGCACAGGTAACTGGCTAGTTGTCATATGCTATATAAACACTGTGAAAACAACCTAGTTCTCTGCTTGTTCATGTTGGGTCATCTCCTACTGTTGTTATACACCATCATTTGGTTAAAGTTACTCATTAGAAAAACCAGGAAAAGTATAGATTTCTAATCTTTATTTACCAAATGTATTTATGGACATGCATATGTTGCTAGATGTGCCAGCTCTACAGTCAAAAAATCTTACAACCAGGAAGAAATACTTGATCGATGCCTATCAACTCTAGTGTAACTATTTGAAGGATCTTACTAATATGAACTGCAATCTTATCAGCTGGAAGTGTTTTTAATCCTGCTAATAAACACTGAAGACAAGATATGTGGAGATGGCTCTTCTGTGATTACACTGTTGTTGGCACTACAAAGGAAAGTACTACTTGACAGATTAAATATATAGCCTGCCTCTAGAAGCTAATACAAAGCATATTATTATTTAATATTTCTCTCGGGTATTGTTTTGAGGCTTCAACCAGGATTGCAATGGTCTTTAAAATAATTTTTTGAAAAAGGGGAGTATCTGTGCAGTAAGAATAAAACCAAAATAGACAGAATACACAAGAAAAAAACCCTGAAGACAGCAAGAGTTGTGCAACATCACGTAGCAGATCAGTTTTAAATTTCAAAACATCAAGATATTCAGAGTACTTACAGAGTTCCAGTTCAGGAGAATTAACTTTCCCAAGTTTGAAACACCCACTTAGCTTTGCTTTAACATCAAACATATTTGGTTGGCCCAGAGATGTAGATAGATGAGTTCTGTACTATCTATTTATTTTTCTGGAGATGACTACGATATGTACAGTATGTGTTATATGAGACATCTCAAGCAGCAGACAATATAGGAATGGGAAAAAATTTATTGGGTGCCATCCCAGAACTACACAGTAGTTATATCCCCAGATATATGAATTGAATTTTTTTATAACAAGACTGTTTAGAATAGATACTTTCCTTCTCCTCAGATATGACCATGCAGAGTGAAAGTCTTAGGAATTTGCAATGTACGTACAGTACAGCCTTATATGTACAGTACATAGAGTAGTATTTTTCTTTTTCTTTCCTGCCTTTTCATAACTAAATGCAGCATACACACAGTCTTAAAGGTGGCACTGAGCATTAGCATCTCTTAGGATGTGAAGTTATGCCTATGCCATTACAAAGTAGCACAGTTAACACCTATGTACATCTGAGACGGCTCTTGTCTCGTCCCACAAAGTAGGTTACAAGCAGAGTGAATCTTCTGAATTCCCCCAAGCCTGCGTGCTGGTGGAAGAGCCAGCCTCTGCTCGGCAGAGCCACAGGGCTGGTCAAGTCATGACAGTGACTCAGAGGAACAATTTACTTGGTAACTTTATTAACTGACCAGTTTAGTAAGTGAATAGAGACAATTTGGCAACGATTAACTGGCAACCTTAACCTACCAAATAAAGGCACTTCGGAATGATACAACCATAGGGTGAACGAATAAAGGCTCTTTGGCAATAAAACTATCTTCCTAACAACCCATCAACAATCATGTAATTTGTACAAAACTTACATACATGAATATATGTAAGAAAGAGAGAGAGCAGAAAGAGGAAAGAGAAAACAGAAGAGGAGGGGATAGGAAAAGGGGAATCACCACCCTCGGATCCTGCGCTGCTGTACAGTAACCAGCTTGGCCTGTAAGTGGTGGGTTGACAGACACACGTGGGGTGTTGTCTTTATATAATTTTTCTTACACCTGCACAACAGGCTGTTCCAGAAGTTTCTCATTTTCTCTGGCTTGTATCTGCACAGATCTGTCTCTGGGCAACAACAGGAGGGAGGGGGAGAGAAACGGCCCACTGCCCCACCTCCGCAGAGCTCGCTTTGTTTCTTCCCAATAGAGCATTCCACTTGAGTTGTTTGAGACATCCTCTTTATGAAGTTTCTTGTTTACAAAGAGTTTGTGACAGCTCTGTCCCTTAATCTATGGATAGACGTAGTAATGGTGAAATAATGGGGTCACATGTCACTAATTAACACTCCTGTCCCAACCACTGATTAGTCCTCATTGGCTCCAGATACTTCACCCTGCTAAACGTTCTCTGAATGTTCTTCACAACTTCTATAATCTAAACCAGAGCACAAAAATTCAGATGAGAGAGGAGTAAATAGAAAATAAATTTCTTCTCCTTCTGCTTATGCACTTTGCATGAACCCATACATTGTTCATAACCTATTCTGACCTAGATCAGGATGATTAAAAAACCCTGTTTCAGCAGACTGAAGAGTCAATAACAGTAAATTTTCCCTTAGATATTACTTTCCTTTTTACCTGGGTCATGCTCTTAATTAGCAATATATTCATGATATGTCTTAACCATTATTATAACAGAAAAATGAAGCCAAAACCAGATCAATTTTTATGACTGAGTTAAAGGAATCTTTATTGAGTTGTGTGTTGTGTTTTAATTTTTGTAACATAAGAAAAACTACCAAATTAATGTCACATTGCCAACACATTCATAGCTCTCAAGAAAGCAAACTTTACTTACACTGAGCCAAACACAGAGACACATTTATTGTGGGTGTTTATTTCTAGAAATGTTTGATAGTTATTCTATTATCATTTTATTTTTGGTGTTATTCTGCTTCACTGCCTTCTTCATCTCTGATTATAGAAGGTTGAGAGGGTTGCTCATGACTGAACAGAGAATAACGTTTAATCTATTTATTCCAAATTTGCATAAGATTTTATACTTCTGTTCTCCTATGCAACAAATTTAAGGAAGGAGGAGAAAAGGGTTGAAAAGCCTGTTCAAGATTAAGTGTCCTTTTAGTTTCGTTATCACAGTAATGAATCTTTGCAAACTTCATGTTTGCAAACTTCATGTCAGACAGGAATAGGAGCAACCACATGTACTTTTTTTTCTCTTTCTGAATGTATGCCTAGACACACTGTATCTATAACTTGCTGTAATATATATTTATTGTGTGTATATGAATATGGGGGGGGGGGGAGTAGCAATAATTAAGACTTAAATATTATGTTCCTCAAAGGCCAAAAGTTAATATAGCTTCTCAGTTATTGACTAAATCATAATGTACATTTTGTGTATGATTTTCAAATATTCTTGGAATCAGTTTAAATCTGTTCCTATGAAAGGTAATGGAGAAATTTCCAAAAGCTGTCATAAGCCCCTTTATACTTTTTATATATAAAGTAGTATGCAGTAGTAATGTACAATATTAGTTGAGAGCTAACTTTTTTTCCTTAGAAGGTTAAAAAAATTTACACCACTAGAACAGTCATAAGATTAAAACAGGCAAAAAGCCCAAGCAAAGCCCAACCTCTTCCAACCTCAAGCTCCCACAAAAAATATTATAAATGTTCATGGCTAGATTAAATCTTTGACTAACTCAGCAATGAGTCTGACTTCAATTAGGTTGGTTGCAAACTCTAAACATTTTATTAATGGTGTCATTTCTATGGAACACTTTTTTTTTTCAATCTGAAAGGAAATAAAATGAAGCTTTTTGGTTTTTAAATTTGTAAGCCATCCTCACCATCAGCCTCCACAAAATGAACAAAGCCTGCACGTACAACAGGAAAACCCAACCTTGCGTGAGTCTGGCTGAACATAGTCAGTCAAACCAACATCCTCTCAACCAAGTATCCAGATTTTCAAAAGTGTTTTAGGTGTCCCAGTTTCTGGGTGTTGGATTAGAGCCACAGCCAGTGAAGGTAGGACTGCAAAGGGCAGCTGTGATCCAGCATGGGGCAGCAGTAAGGGAGACATGTCATCACAGGCATCATCAGGAAGAGCAAGGGGCTTCTCTCAGGTGAAAATAGATCTTAATTTTTTTCTGCCTTAATGATATAGGAGAAATTTTTCTATTGTTCAGCTTGCTAGCTCATGTGAAAAAGGTAGCATCAATGAACTGAATAAAAGGAATTATATAAGTATGAAAAAACCCAAAAGGGTAAGAGCAGAATTCCAGTAATATTTTCTTTTTTTATATAAAGATCCACCTGAGGCCATTGAACTAATTTCAAAGTACAATATTAAGAATCTCTTAATCTATCATGCAGCTCTTCATAGTGGAAAAGAAAAGGTTGGTTCAATAATCAAATCCCAAGTCAGCTGCTGTGATTACTGTGATTCCTTTTTTGCTTTTGATAAAATAGACCCTTTTCCCTTTGGGGGTTGTACAAGTCCAAATCAATGAACCAAAATTGGTTCCAAGATACCAGTTTTGGTTCATTGATTTCCAGGCCAACATTCCTTTTATTTACTAGACAATATCTCACAATTTGTCAGTAATATCTGTAGCTCTTTTTGTTTGAACTTATTTCAGATGTTTTGCCTTCTTTTCCTTCTTATATCATCAGTAATTGTTTCGGGTTACTGTTATATTTTACAGAAGCCCACTTCTCACAGCTGAACACTCGTATAAGGTGTATTTTGCAGGTACACTTTTTGCAAGTCATAAACTATATTGAACCTGAACTTGTGTTACAGGCAAGAGCTTCTATTGCTTAGGCAAAAAAAATTAAAAATATTCTAAATAAGTAGTCATGATAGGTTTTTATCTTTAATGAACTTAATGGAATGCAGTGATATGCACAACTAAGAAAGATTAAACTTACTATTCCAAGACTACTTGTGGAAAAGGTAGGTACATTTTTAACTTTGGCATGTTCTAGATTTGCAGGAGCACACGTAACTCAATATTGCTTTAATTGAAAGGTTTAATTGGAGCTAAGTTATACAGTTCAATTGTGTATTTTGCTGAGTTTACACCTTAGTAGTATCATGTCAAGGTAAATGAAAAATAACACTTTTCTCAGAACACAAATAGATTTCATTTTTTCCCCATTACAATGGCACATATGAGATTTTCACTGTGTTGAAGATGAAAAGTCACAATTACCTGACCCATTTGAATTTTAGTATGAATTTAGTTTTTTCTCTTTAAAAAACTTTAGTATTACTTTGCACTATCATGGCAAATGCAATATTTGAAAAACCTTTTGTACCCTGTATATGAAAATATGTGACTCATATCAAAAATATCTTTCATTTTGTGGCCAGAATGTTCTTTTTTAAAATCTAAAAGACTAGAAAAAACTGAGCAAGGCAATAGAAATTATCTCAAATTCCATTTTAAATCACTATGTGTAGCTGAATTTACTTCCTAAGTTGTATCTGGTTTGAAATGTCTTTTTTTTTGTTTCAAAAGAACTTCAGAAGAAATGCATATTCTGGTTCAGTTATTGCTTTTAAGAGAATATGGAATTAACAAAAGACAAGTGATCACACACTGATGAACCTGAAAATACATATTAAAATATAAAAGAAAGATATAGGCATCTGAAAGATGTATTCATCTTTCTAAAAAGAAGTAAAAGGCTCAATTCATTGTCTATTACTTTGACTGGTAAGCCAGGAATGCTACACAAAATGGAAGAATTAATTTTCTGATTGTTATTCCCCTGTGTTTAATAAATTTTATTTCACATCCTGGCTTTAATCCCAATCAGAGAGAGAATATTGCATATGTACCTTGCATTTTGAAAAACTGTGGTTTTTTGCATGCATATTGAAATGGGTGTTTTAACAGAGGTGACTGATAAATGTGCATCTCCCATGTATTTCATTGGACCTACTCTTTTCTATTCCATTCATCCTTCTACGTTGCCTTTTTGTTTTCTCATCCTGGCCTGATCCAAATCTAATAGAAGTGAACTGAGTGACTTCCATGGTTTCAGTGAACTCTACAATGGGATCCTTAAGTTGATGAAGAACTATATGCCAGCTTTTACTTCATGTACAGCATCTGAGCCCTACATTGTAGATATGACTTTATTTATTGATTCTGACTCTTGATTTTGCTTAGCACCCCTGGCTAAGGCACTCTAAACTTACTTTTAAATAGTACAATAAAGTGAGTTACAAAAATAAGCACAGTGAAAGAAGTAAGAAAGGAAAGAGTACAAACATGGTTTATGAAAGGACAGGTGAAACACAAATAATAATAAGAGAGAAGAGATGACTGTTTGGCTAATGAGTTGCTGAGAATAAATGAGCTTTTGGAAGAGATTTGAAAGAGCACATTGATGTAGGAGAATGAATTGAAAATGGGAGCTTATTCCACAACAGATAGGCAAGAAAAGAAAGAGTGTGTGAAGTCAGTAAGGATGAGAGAATTAAAATTGCCTTTATGTTCTTGCTTTTTACATCTCAACAAACAATGTTCAGCAATCAAAGGTTAATAACAAGCAACTTGTCATAATTGCATAGCTCTCCTCCCAAAATGGCACAGCAGCAGCAAGGCGAAACATTCACACTTGCCAGCTATGACATGCCTTGATAATTCCAAAGCAGTGCTGAGAAAGCTAGAAATAGATTAATAGAGAGCATAGCAAATGGAAGGGATGATAAACAAGCAGACCACAGACTATAACCAAAGCCTACCCAGAAAGAATGACAGAAAAGGAAAGGTTCACTGCTGTTACATTGAACTCTGACAGCATATTTAAAGGGTTGTTAATATGTGTGAGACAGTGGCTACAAACATTGAATTTCTTTAGAGGATTTGTTTACTTACTGCAAGTTCCTCAAACTCTATCAGGCTGGTTTCCTGATGATAGCACATTTGCCATTGTGGTCATTGTAGCAGAGCAAGGTTGAGGGCAATTCCAGTGTCTCACACATCATCAACAGAGTTGCCACAGACTTGTTGATTACAGAATAATTATTAATGCCAGTAATACCTTGTCACGGATGAAAGTATTGACATGGTAATATTTAGTAAGAAATCTAGGTTTATTAATAACTAACAGCAATTTATTATTATAAAATAAGTCAGAAATACTAAGAAAAGCGACTTATTCAGATTCTAAAATGACAAGATTCACACTAACTTACTTAACGCTACCTTTATATATACATGCGCAGACACAAAATGGACAAAGACACAGAAACAAAGGTGTTTGGATTCAGTAGAATGAACACAGAACGGACATACACACACAGAGACAAGGGTACGTACCCCCCCACACACACAGAGTAAAGAGAAGCTAGCTCAAAGAAAATTTCCCTCTCGAGTTTAGAGCAAATACTCCCAATGCCTTGGCATTCCTCAACAGGCGATAATTGAGACTCGAGCGGGGGACTTCGCCCTGGCCTTCCGTCTGGAGCAGACGACACCTTAAGGGTTTGGTACCTGAGAGGCGTCCCAGCTCAGGGGAGATGCTGGTCACAGGCCCACTGCGATCCAGGAGAGCTCAAAGGGTCTCCCTGGTGGTCGCAGTTTATAGGGTCCAAGATGATTGACTTTTGTCAAATACCTTCTGGTGCCTTCCAGCAGTTACACAAGAATTTGATTAATGTGCGACTCTTATTGTTCCCATTTGACCACATCCCAGGCACAGGTGTGCCAGGCCCTTAGGAGTTGATGGGCCATTTTAACCATTTCCGAGCAATCGGGAGGGGCAGGAGCCAGGCTCGTTAACATTATCAGTCCTTATCTCCACAGACTGGTGTATAGCTCGGGGGATGTGGGTGGAATCTCAGGTAGCACCAAGCAGCCCAACAAAGAGGGGGGGGTGGGGGGCGTAAGAATTGCACCACCACATACCTGAAATGGAAAGAACACAGCTTGATGTTTCTGATATAGACCTGACCTTGTTATGAATAATATAACAAATACTGCATACATCTTATATGAAAATCAATAATGGACCATAAATGTCATTATCAGGAGTTTTTTGTATTCAGTGTTGCTCTTCTCATCTTAGTTTTACACCTGAAATCTGAGATGAAAAAATCAAGTAAATGTGGTAAGCAAAGACAACTGAACTGATAAAGACCCATCGTGTAAACAACCACTGTGCAGCACACTGCACCAAACGCAAGATGTATAAGATGCAGATCATGTCGTTTGTGCAGAGAGAGAAAAATAACCAAAACATCATTGCGCTTCAGCTCCCTTTTCCAAGATAAATGTAGCCCAAAGATTTCTGGGTAGATGTGGAGTGTTTAGGGCAAGATAAAATCTACATAATATACATAAATTGTGCAAAAAAGTAATAAAATTCTTAGTTTAACGTTGTGTCCTGTTAGAAAGATGAACGGCTTTTAGAAGCTGTTAAATACATGAATTTTTGTAAGTCACTTCTTTTAATATGGTAAATGAGTTTCCAAATGGCTGTATGTAGTATTTCAATTTCCCCTGGCAAAAGCATTTTTATTTTCCTTCCTGATATTAAACTTTGATTTTCTTGATGCAGTGATGAATTCTCTGGATTGTTGCCTTACAAATATTTAAAAGAGAACAGAAGAGAATAAGCAGGTCTTTACAGTAGAATTGTTATTTTCTAGGTCTGAAACATTATTTCCAAGGCCCCATTAAGACATCAATAGGGGGACAGTAGCCCAAGAATCAAATCCTGACAGTGCAATAAAGCAAACTGATGGTTTTTCTCCTTCTCTCTTCTTAAAGGAAGGATGTTATAAGATATCAAATATTGCAGGAATTCCCCTGACTGGTCATGCCTGGAGAAAGGAGAGAAGCTGTACAGCATGAGTCATTCTTAACCAATCTCCCTTCATAACATCTTCTTCCTTTTGTGCCCCACCAGAACAGGTCTATCATTTCAGATGTCTTCTCTCAGGGTCTAGCAGAGACAACATTGTCAAAAGCTCCTTGCCTGTGAAGCTGGAGGATAAGCATTAAGAATCCTTCTCCTTCTCCCTTAGGGAACTAGAACACTTGGATTTTTTAAAACAGAACCAAGAGTTTGCTATCTCTTAGCACCAAAAATCACACAACAAAGTCCTTGCTCCACTGGTGTCATGGGTATAACTCCCATTGGCTCAAACAGAGCCAGAATCTCACTCCTTGTTCCATTGTAACAGAAAACCCCAAAAGGGCACAGTATCAACCACTGACAACTCAAGTCTACACATAAGAAAGTGTGAACAGTTTTTCATGTAACCAGCATAGATGAGTAGGTAAAAAGCCATATTGATCCTGCAGAGGTTCAATTTTAATGCAGAGTTTCATCCAGAGCAAAGAAAACTCAGACTGCATATGCTTATATATTTTTCATAAGGACCATAATATTTCATTATTAAATTTTCCTCTAGAATGTAGCAGACCATGCTAATTCATTGTAGAGAATGATAAATGCTTTTATTTCTTTAAGTGATTCTGTGCACTGATGTTACAGTATCAGCATGGGAACAGAAGAAAATAGTGGTATCCTTCAGACTCATATCAAAATTGTCTAGAAAGTCTATCTTCCTTTTCTTTATTTATTTACAAATACATACAATTAGTCATAATATTCTACTGACTTAATTGTTGTTCTTTTATCTAGTTTCTAGAATGATGTTTTCACTCTACATACAGCTTACATGACTTTTCACGAAACAGTGATGGGTAAATGGTGATTTTCAGACCTATACCTTGTCTAAATTGTCCCTTTCTGCTGATATGAAAGAGATATAATAGAACACAAAGTCTGTACAGTTAGATAACTGGATAAGAATGTCTGGTTTGGTGATTTGCTTTCTGGGCTTTGGTGGGTTTTTGTTTATTTTCTTTTTTATGTGGTTTTTTTTTTCTAAATATATAGAGAAAGGGCTTAAAAATGTTAATCACAGAACTCAGGGTATTTGTGTATCACAGTTAGGACACAGTGTTCTGATCCATTGTTGTTTCCAGCTAAACAAGAAAGGCTATTAGGTATTACATGATGTAGGAAAATAAATACAGTGTTATTCCACATCATATTGATGTGTTTGGTCTATAGAGTGTGCTGAAAACATTTTCAGTTCAAAACCAAATCCCAAGATCATTTGAAACAACGATGGTTGGACTATGTGAACAAAGTAGCATCTGAAATTAAAAATATATTGCTCCCCAGTTGCATGATCTCTCCCTAATACTTAAGAGAGACCCCTTATGCTGCCCAACCTACATGCTCTAAAACTTGCTTTTAGAAGTTATGTCAGACTCTGGATAATGACATTACATCATTAATTTGAAAAAAATATCCTTCTCCGTGTGTGATACAACATCAGGATACAAAGCACCGGTGTGTATGTACACCACTGAACTTAACCTAGAGTTTATAGCCGTACAAACAACTTCAGACAGTAAAATAAGGCCTTGAAATTTAGAAAGTCATCTCTGTGGTTCCTGGTTAAAATCACTCACTCTTTAGCAAAACTTAAGGCTCAGTAACAAAAGGAAAAGCCCTTCAGACCAGCTGGTGACAGAGGTTGGGCAGGCTCCTTGGAGTCACCCCTTGCACCAGGGAGACGTGGGGGTGAGGGGGGAAGCATGATGCAGGAGAGGCTAAGAGGTGCTCAGGCACACAGGATCCCTCTGCATAAAGAATGCTTCACTGGGTAAGTGAACAGGGTTTAAGAGTACTTCATTTTGCAGAGGCAGCTGTAACTGGCCTTGGGCTTTGGTCCAAGATATCCATTTTGCATCAAATACAGAGTGAATAAGCAGTGTTTAAGGAGTTCGTAGTCTCTTAAGGTAGTGTTTTGCCAAGAAGAAATGGAATAAATAGGTTTTCCAGTCCAGTTAGTGCAGACACCTTAGTAATCCCTTTCACAGTTTTACCAGATATATATATAAAAATAAAGTACTGAGGGTGACTTGTAGTAAAATGGTTCAGACCAAGGAATGTTTCTGAGAAGCAGGTCAGCTGGGGGGCAGGGGACAAAGGTGTAGTGGGGCAGGGGTGTCATTTTACATGTAACTGATTATTGTTGATTATATTTCATTTACTGAATGGAAACTCTAGACGGATAATATAAAGTGTAGACAACATTCCCAGACCTGGTTATGGACAATAAGCTTCTCACAAGTGATATTGAATAAAAATAATTATTTCTTGACATTTTCTCCCCTTCTTCAAATGTCAAGTTAATTTTGTCCAAGTTTTTACTTATTAATGTGGCAGATCCTATCCATCATGTCATGCTTACTCTTATTTTGTCAGCAATTCAGGCCAGATACATAACTCAAGAGTAATCACATTAAATGGTCAAAAGCAAGGTAGCTTTTAAAATATCTTGGTTTTAAAACTATAATTTGCTCAAAGTTTTAAAAAACCTTTTCACTTGATTGCAGTATTTTTTTAGGGACACAACTACTTATCTGACGAGCTTTAGACCTATTATCATAATCTTTTTAAGAGTGATTTTCATGTCAGGAATTAAACACACAAATGATGCATGAAAAAGTAAAATTTCAGTAAAACGTTGTCTATTTATTATTCTTTTGGATCTTATTTATAATACTTGTTCATAGTTTATGTGTGTTAACCACAATCTTAAGGTTTACTTCTAACTATAGCTAATGCTTCTCCATACCTTTTTTTTTTTATGGAGATTGAGCACTCTTCTCACGAGACTGCTGTATTACATGCATGTATTCTCATGCTGACTTCATATCACAGTACATGTCCTTTACCAAATATTCAGATGTTTGTTTCATTGGATTGAATTTCAGAATGAAAGTAACTAGATTCTCTAATCCTGACTTTCTCACTTGGATCCATTGGTGGCAATGGGAATGTCATTAACGCTGTAGGTGTCTTGCTGTTTCTATTTCTAAATCAGGAAACCAGCACTTCCTAGAAGAATTACTTGCTGCATAGGGTTAAATAAGAAATTAGCTGTAGTACATTAGAACTGTAAGAGATCTAATTTAACAGCTGTTTAGTTCATCATGATAGTTGTTAGCAGCTAGTTTTAGGTGTACTTTTGGATTTTCTTCTGAAGCTGGTTTTTAGCTATGCAGCCAGGATGGAATAATTTTAACAGTGAAGATGCATTTAAAAAAAAGGAAGACAGATTTACAAAGTAATCTTTCAAAGCTATATTTTACTCTGCATAAAAGAGGGTACTGACCTAGATGTACTGAGTGCACAGAGATTGATGGATCTTATGGCGTGAGTCTGGGGTGCTTTCCACATGCCAGGTCTGCACAGAAGATGACTAAGCAATGCAATCACATTTTAACATGCCAAGTAAAATGTGCGGACTGCTGCATTTTCTTGAAATACTAGCAAAATCAAAGTGAAAATTGTTATGGAGCTGTTTGCTCACCTTTGACACTCTACCTTATAGGTACCTTTCTAGCTTCATAACATCCTAAGGGAAGTGCTTAAGCCTATGCATGGAAGAAACAGAAAAATGCAGTTAGCATTTAGAATTGGAGAAAATCCAGGTGATATGTGAGAGTCTGTTAGACCACTTATTTGAGGTATGCAGGCAAAAAGATTCCTTGACTAACAAAAAAATCATTATGTCTGTCCTTACAGAAACTAAAGCAGAATAAAAGAAAAATTACCCTCATGTAAAAACAATGTAATGACACATAGTGAAATCGTGGACTGCTAACATGCCATCTTACGTAAATTTTACACAGGACAATGAACGTGCAAGAGATTTATACAGACCAAAAATAGCACTCAGACACCCTAGATTTGCCCATGTAAAATCCAGCACTTTGCAATACAAAATTAAAGATGAGAACAACTAACTCAGACACATAAACCAAAATCTCAACAGAACAGCCAATTCCTATTCAGTCTGGCTTGCTACAGCAATTTCTTTATCCCCAGCAAGACAATGTCTTGTAAGTTATCTTAGTCCTCAACCAGCTCTTCTATGGGTTGGGAGAAATGCTGGGAAAAGAGAGGAGGCACTGTCAGCAGCAATGCAGAAACATTGATCTGAGTACTGGTAGTATAGTTTGGACAGATCAGGAAAATCACTTTTAGAATCTGGAAAATAGAATATTAAAAAAAAAATGGAAAAAGAAACAGTTCCTTGTCCACTTGATGATCATGTCTTAGTTACATTTGTTTTTATTTACAGTGATATTTATGTTTGGACAAGGGCATTAATCATAAACATCTACAGGACACAATGCTTTTATCTTACTACAATATCCAAAGACTTTGGAAGAAAATTGCAAATTTAATGTGTTTGGGTAGGAGAAACTATGAGATGTTTGTATATTTTGGATTATATAGCTCTCTGTAAGAAACATTCGCAGATGCACATGGGTTTCTTCATGCAGCTGTTTCTGACAGCTAAGTGATGAACATTAGGAATACCAGAACTTCATTAGTTCATTATCATACAGTGATCTGTGAATAACAACAGTTTCTAGTTTGTTTTTTGCTAGTCAATTAGTTAGAGAGCTGACATGTAACTATGAAAATCAAATTATATTATTCCTGCATCCTGGCTGGATACTTAATTCAATAACTAAGATGAGATATATAGTGATTTTTTTTTTCTTTTGATAGTTGATAAAATTTGAGCTTTCATACTGAAAGGTCACCTTTTACAAGTCTACATGTGAAGATGGCTCAAATTTGTGAATGTTCATGAAAAACAAGTATAAATGAGTAACAGGGGCATGTACCTTAACTCAGAATTATGGAATGGCATATTAATTAATACATTTTCCTATAGTTAAGTGTGCAGACACTGTACACTGGAAGAGGTATAGCAAGTCTCAGAATTTGTCCATGTTATAAAGTGTGCATAGTGGCAGGGGGGATTGTCCTAGAGATTGATGACAGGGCAGATAATGACACTTTGATGAAAAACTCAGAGTGATAGAGAAGGGGAGGCAACGTGGAGGGCACATGGGACCTGGATAGAACCGACTCTGTTCATTGTGCAGCCTGAAAATAGGGCATGTCTGAACAGTTTTCACACCAGAAGGCATCAGAGTGCCATTGCAGATACAGATGAGTCCCATGAAGTGGCAGTTTGGGACGAAGGGTAAAAGGACCAAGCCTGGGCCCTGCCCAATTACACTGTCCTGCTGATAGCACATAGGCAGGGGCTGGAGTCCGTATCACTCCAGACATAACAAGTACCCATACTGCTTAAATGACTCAGGATCACATTTTTAAACTATGGTGCCGGCCTGCTTCTCAGATCTTGTAAGGCTTTGCTAGGCAGCTGTTTCATCAAAATGTAAACCAAATAAAAATTCTGTATGCACTGTTTAACAAACATGGGACATTTAGATACTTTATACTAAAAAAAAATGTTATACAGCTAATTATGCTTACGCTCCCAGCTTTGTCAGGGCCAGTTGGGTAGTTATCTATTCCCTCTTCTGCATTTCCCAGCATCATTAATTGCTACTTACTATTTACTTCACTTTTACAAAACAGTAAATTTTATCTTAAATGCATTTATGCCACTAATACTGAAACAAAACATGCTCAGATTTACAGTATCATAGACTGTTTATTCTGTGCTTTTGCAATATATCTGGTTTGTGGAGTAGCTCTTCCTCAAAGTCGGTCAAAGCCTAGGGCAGCCCATTTTCCTTCCTTTTCCTACTATGGGGACACTTCTGTACCAAGAAGCCTTCTTCCCAGAGTGTCACAATTGCCGCAAAGAGTTTCTTTTTATTATGTGGCATTTCTCCTCATGAATATATCGCTTCAGTGAATTCACAAACCAGCTCTGTGGTTCAAATCCATGAACCTACACTTATGATAGGATAATGAATGCACACTCATCAAGCAGAACCATATTGAAAGTGCTGTGGGCAAATGTACAGTACAATAAATTTTGTTAAATGAATATGATGTATTTTTGGAGGCATATCACTTCTCAGAGGGGTTTGTTCACTCATCCGGCCTCAGGACACACCACAGAAGGAGACTTTTGGTCACTGTGTTCAGACAGATAAAGTAAAACAGAAAATGTAAATAAAGGAAGCATTAATGAATATATATAGAGAGAGACATAGTATTTAATTAGTGACAGTTGAGAAAGGGCACAGCAACATGCAAAACTGATTCAAACTGATTCATATGTTACCATAAAAGTTAATCAGTTAGTCATATAATGTCAGGCTAAAATTTAGATGGTTAAAACAGCAGCACAAAACATTAGTTTTATACACGTAGTAAAGGAACATATCTGCAAGTTTTAATGTCTTAAACCACAGAAGTCAGGAGGCTTTTTTCCGTTAGTAAAAAAAAGGATGAAAATAGAACTCCCTACCCGTCCTTAGACTGGTGGATAGAAAGTGCTTTCTGTACAAAAGTTGCAGTGTTATTGCCACTAATACTGAACAGCAGTGAGATCTCCAAGCAGCTTTATGAATTATGTAGTGCTTCATATATGTGGATTTAGGTTGGATACAAGGAAGAAATTTTTTATGATGAGGATGGTGAGACACTGGAACAGGTCGCACAAAGAAGCTGTGAATGTCTCATCACTGGAAGTGTTCAAGGCCAGGTTGGACGGGGCTTTGAGCAACCTGGTCTAGGGAAAGATGTCCCTGACCATGGCAGGGAGGTTGGGCCAGAGATCTTTAAAGGTCCCTTCTAACTCAAACCGTTTAATGATTCTATGTGATTATTACCTTAAGAAAACATTGTGATTTGGCAAAGAGTAGGTGGAGGAAAGGGATTGTCTCATACATGTTTTCAGTCAACTTCAGCTCTACTTTGTTTACTCAGGATACTCTCAGATATGCAGACTCGGGATCTGGTCATAATGACTGTAAGAAAGGATGTTAAGATCAAAAAAAGACTGGATGCCACAGTCTGTCCTTCTGAGAACATAAAAACAGCTCAAAAAATGTGCATTCCCCAGTAGATGGGCAAGATATCTAGCATCTCTAGGATCCGGCAAAAAACAAATTCCTTGACTTTTCTCAACTTCTTGGCATAGATTTTATCCATGGGTTCTATTCCAAAATGCCATTAAGTCTTCCTTAACATAGGAGTTTTACACTCCAAGATGAATGATGGACATTTCCCATACAATTTATAAAGCATAAAATTGTTATATGACCTACCATGCCTGGAAAAGTTTGTAGCAAGGGTCACCACATCTCACAGTGCTCTGCTTTTTCTCTAACTGAAAATTTGTCCTGAGCAGAAGTGTCAGCGAATTGCAGTCACTATGATATATTGTCTAACAGAGGAGAATTCATTTGGGAGCAAATAATAAACTGAGTTCAAAACTTCATTGTGCTGCACAAATCAGATCTGTTATATAAGGCTATCTCTCTTAACAATAACGATCCTGGACCAGCTGCCGAACTGCTCAGTTTAGACATACAGAAATTCTACTTTGTCTTTTAAATCTTATTATTGCTAATAAATGAACAAGAACACTTGTTCATATTTATAATGTACAGAGAATATTGTCTACTAATTGAGACCGTATAGAGCAATTTTATGTATAATTTTAAGTTTCATAAATCTGATCTGCTGCAGATCTCTCAGTGTTATTTTTATACTTTATGTTTTATCTTCTGTGTCACTCTCTATGTTTTCTTCCAGGTTTCTCCTAGAGTTTCCTGCCATAGAGCTATCTGACTCACTTAACACTCTAGAGAAAGATGAAAGGTGCCTTCAGGCAGCTTGGGCAAATTAGTAATCTTCTTGAAGGGTCACAGGGTCAGCTAATGCCAGAGTCATGAGTGCCTGTACATACATAAAATACTGAATATTGAAAGTATTCAAAAAATGCTCTTTGGTAACATCAAGAGCATTTTTTAATTGTTCAGTTCAGTAAAGTTCTTATAGCTCAACCACATCCAAGAGGCCTTTGATGATCCTAGATCTGAGTTGATTAATATTAGCATTGGCTCTATGAGATTAAAATGGTAGCCTGTTACACAGTAGGCTCAAAGTGTGATGAAGACTTACATTTGCCTTCCCTAAAGTTCTATACATATCTCTTCAAGCCAATATGTTTAATTCAGCTTACCTCAAAGTCTATCAGTTATTGAAAACCATATTCCACACAGTTGATACAGGCCAACATGTTCCCACCTGAATTCCTGTAAGTATCTTATCAGCCATTCACACTTGTAGTCAGTCATAATATTCCACTCATGCATATAAAACCCTTTTTTCTGCCTGATACATTTTTAGATATGAAGGCACCTTCTCCCTTGAATTGAACATAAAAAGGTCCCCCAGCCCCCCTAATGGCTTTTCACTTAAGGGCAATAGGCAGCACTTAAAGACAGTAAAGTGGGGTTAGAATGTTTTACTTTTTTTAAGTACCAGACAGCATAACTAGGTTGCTGCAGAAAGGATACAGTGTTTGGCTTACAGGTTGTTCAGGGAAGAAAATGCCTCTTCTGTGTCTGATCACCACCTTTGAGTCCTTTTCTATATAACTTGTTGTTTAACATCATATAACAAAACAGATAATGAATTGCAATACTGAATCCTAAGACCTATTTTACATGTGCGAGAAGATTTATATTTCTTTTATAGAGGAGACAGCAACAGCAATGGTTGAATTCATGCATCCTTCACAGTGGGAATGACATCTCTAACTATAGGGATGGGAGTTAGGAATCTTGTTTCATTGTGTTCAGTCTTCACAGACCTAAGCAGTGGAAAAGTGGGACCCCTGATGTGAAAAAATTGTGGTTACAGGTAACTTCAGAGTATTTGAAGCAATGGTGATTTACTGAGAGTGAACTTCAACATTCGATATTAAGGGAGTATTGAACTTTGATATTTAAATGTGAACATACGGGAGCAGATATTACAGATGAATTAAAAAATCCATGACTGATAACAGCATATAGCATTAATAACACAGTGCCATTCTTCCCATACCATTTTCTCCCACTATAATGAATAACCGAAGCCAGTTTATGTACAGAGAGCATAAATAACAGGCAGTTTCATCATTAAGAGTCTCTAGCTCTACTTTTTCTAATGCTTTCTGCTATCAGGAAAAAGAGCTACATAGTTTTAAGTCAAAATTATGACCATCTTTTGCAAATATTCCCATGGAGAAAAGCTCTGGATAATTGTTTCTATTTTGAAGCAAACCCAGTATAAATTCATCTTTTGTAATAATGCAAAATTGTAAACAATCTTGAATTACCTGTAACCCAGGACAGTGACCCTGAATACTTAAAATTATTACTCAGGTTGTGATAAATATCAAACAAACATTGTTCTCCCAGCAAAGAACATAGAACAGAAAAGACAACATGAACCTTTTTAGATCAGCAAATGATTTCCACACCACTGTGTCAAAAGCTTTCTCTGCATAAAAAACTTGATGCATATCAAGCCAGTTGTCAAGTCAATTGTTCTTACCTTACATTAATCAAGAACAGAGAATGTAACGAGCTACCAAGAAGCTTCTTAGGATCTTAGCTAACAGGCAAGCTAGAATGATTCAGACTTCTGTGGACAATGTTTCAATTTCAAATATGAAGAAAATATAAAAGGCAACAAAAACATTGCTAGAGGACCAGGTGGAAAGCGGGTTTCAGTTCTGGGAACAGCTGTGCTCTGTACAAAGTGTTTCTGGAATTGCAGAGAACAGCAGAACTAAATATCTATTAGCCCAGCCTGCCGTTCTGCGGTTGCTTGAGACCATTTGCTATAAAAGCCAACACAGCTTTTAGGGATAGTTGTTTTGCAAGGCAGGTAATGACATCAATAGCAATGAGAGAAAATACTGATCATTACAGTTATTGCTATATTCTGCCCATGTAATTCCTTGTGAGAACATTTAATGATCAGCAAACATGAAATGCCTGTGAAAACTGTGATTCCCCATTCATTCAAATACTGATTGAGCTAGCTTCAACTCAGCCTCAGCAGAGAAAATTCCTACTTTCTTATGGACCACTCCTACCTTCATCGCATGTTGCCATTGACTTTGATGAAAGCAAAACTGAGTCTAGTGATTTGCAGCTTTTTATTACTGAGTTGCAGTCTTGATTCTATCTTTATTTCTGTTCGTAACACTAGGCATTTTCTTTTCCTTCTCGTCATGAAAAATGAGTTGATGAACTGATCAATGAAACTTGTGTTACACTTCCTCTACATGTGAGTTTGTATACCTGTTGCTAATTACAGTGTGATTAGTTAACTCAGAAACTGCATTCAACTCCTCAAAGCAGAAAGGTTATGAAAGACTAGTTACTCTCAGCCTTCCGAAAGGAAAGGTCACCTGCTAAACCTGCTCAAGCTAGACTTAACACGTGCAGACTAGAAACAGCCAAAACATGTTGCACTTTTATGTAATCTTTTGAACTAGGTGTGAGGTGTTTCATGAGATTTCTAGGTTTTGTTTACTTCCATTTTATCCCTGGTAATTTGGATATTCAGTATATTTGGGTATATAGAAAGTGACGCTTTCGACCTATTCACGTGTTTTTATAAAGTCAGAAATAAACTCAAATTGTTCACATTAATCATGCTCAGCTGTTTATTATTTTAACTTTCCTGCCATGGATTTCCACAACATGGGAACTGCAGAAAGTTTCTACTAGCATTGTATATGTTTATCTGGAAACAACATAGAGGAAAGCACTTGCCATAATCAGTGCTTCAGTACTGATTTCAGCAAGACAATTTGATTATTTACGCTTAAATGATTCTCCTTCAAAATTGTGTTGATGTAAAAACTTATTGCGTGCATTTGAGGTGGCAAAAGAGACAAAACAGCACTACTGCACTAATGTATTTTTTCAATATGTTCACTTCATCATTAGCCAGTAAGAGAAAGTAACAAAAGCCTAGAAATAATAAATTTTATAATACCAAACATGCCTTATTATATTAACAGTAATAATGCAGTTAGACTTCTAATCAATGTTTTTGAAGAAGCATTTATCAAAAAAACCTTTAATATACATTTAATGCTGTCTGTGCATATCAGTGCCCTCTGCTGGATAGAGTAAGATCCAAACTGGTATTTAATGATCTGGTCTTCACCCAACGGCTAGCTTGTAAGACGTTGATGTTATTCAGTACAAAAGGTGAAGGAAATTCATACTTGGGTGGCATAATGGAAAAAAAATGTTTGGGATCTGAAGATCCTAGATTTTGTCCCCAAGGCTCGTTGCAAGCAGTTTAGATAAGCAGCTGTGATCTTTCCATCTTTCTTCAAAGGAATCTGCAAGCATATATGAATTTGTCTCTTTCTTTATCCATGGGCAAGTCTACACCACTACCCAAAGTATTTCACTGTGCAGAATTTCAGCATGGAATTTTATTTTCCTTTCTTCCTTAGCTATAGTCTTCTATTTTAACATTATATTTTACACTAAGCTCGCAAAAGTGGCCTTCAGATATATTTATTAGCTACTTAACAGAACCTGCTTTATTGCTGCTGAACTAAATTTTACAGAAAAGACATAAATGTTTCCCCTACTTTACCTGCTCTGACAATAAACAACATATTCTAACTTCAGGACTCTTAATTTAACCAGTCCTAAATTAATTAAAAACTACATCCCAGTCTCAACCTCATTCCAGATGAGATGTGGCCTTCAGGGTAATTCATAGAGGCCACCTGTGAAAAAGGTTTCAATCTACCATTCCCAATAGGTTGGACTGGGGAAACCAAACAGGTCAACAGCAATACCAAGGAGCAAATGCATTAACATGCTTGAGGTAATGTGTTGATTTGGCGTTACTGTAGAGTTTCTTTTCCTCTGAATGGTAAGTTATTCTTTTTTTTTTTTTTTTTTTCTTAAAGGGAATATGCTCCATTCTGGATGCCCTGTCCACTTTGATAGTAGTACTCAGCTTTTTCTACTTTGCATGGATACAAATAACCATTTATCAGCTGCTTATCAGTGATGAGTCATAGCACAAGGGTGCATCTTCCTCAGAGCCCAAAAATTAATCAAAAGCTGGGAACTGCTGCCTTGTCAGAGCTTGCTGCACCCATAGGGGCAACAGCTCATAGTTTCAGATGGGTCCTACACTCCACTCAGCCTTGCTCCATTTCACTCAGTGAAGCACACTTATGGACAAAAAATGGACAAAAAAACCCCATTTCACATCAGGACCAGGAGGACCATACCAACAGCATTAGTTTTAGTGGCAGAGATGCCCTGTGCCAATGCGATGTCCCAGGTTTCTGTCAGGTTTAGTATTTGCTTTGCAGAATGCAGTATCTGTCCGCACTCAAGCAGATGACAATTATAACTTTGAGATGAACTCAGCAAGTATAGCCTCCACCCCTCTCAGGAGGAAAATGCCATGAAATGAAGGACTAACAGGGACAAGATTTCCTTGGACCTCTGCCAGGTCTGGCTCACTTCTTCCTTACAAACATTGTTTCATTCCTCTTCCTCATGCTAAGCTACACACGGTTAGTAACCTGGATGAATATGGGTGAATGTCTGCACATAAATATAGGGTAAGTGTCATGTTCTCTCACTGCGGTATGCTTGGTCAGTCAGGATGCTGTACTAAGGCTGTCCAAGAGGCTGCTCTCTGTATTTCCCCTGTATAAACTGATCCTCTGCTTTCACCCCAAGTATTTATTCAAGCAACGCTTTTTTTGTCTTCAGTAAGGACAAGTTAAAAACTGAAGGATTAATTGAGTTGATCATGCATCTTTAAAGTGTCTATAATCAGATGTTAGCTAATAAAAGTGAGTTTTTTGACTCAGTAATAAATCATAATTCCAAAAGCGACATTGTAAAAATCAGCTTTTATGGTTTTTTTTAATATTTATTATTCTCATCATTCTTTTAGCTGTAGTAGTTAGAAACATTATTGTGGGGGATAACGTCATGCAACTCAGTTGCCCAAATAATCAATAAAATTCCTGTCTTTTTATGTGGACAAAACTGCATTTTTGTTTCTCTAGAATGTCACTTGGGATAAGTAAATCTAGTCACTCTGGAAATGTTTGTCAGCCAGACATGCCTCAACTGGTGATGATCAACCATGAAAGCATTTGCAATCGAGCCTAATTAGTCTTTGAAGTTTAATCTTATTAAGCATCAGATTTTGCCAGTCATCTGCAGCCAAGCTTCCCTTTGAAATGAGCAGGACTATTGTAACAAAAAAATACTTTGTCTGACCCAAAAGGACTTGGGGATGCTTTTAACTTTCCTGTAAAATAAAAAAGACAACACTGCAGCAGTTTACGTTCTGGAGACCATCTTTGTGGTTTCCTGTATCACAGTGACACACAAACTATAAATGACCAGACAGGGCTATCTGTCTGATTATCAGTTGTTCAGAAATAAAAGGCATTGGATGAGATGGAAAATGATCAGAAATCGATGAGAGATATGCAATGTTCTTTACCTGAGCTCTGGTATGTCACCAAAAGTAGAAATGTCTAGTCTCTGTTGTCAGGGGACAGAACAAAACTTTTGGAAATATCCTTTGTCTGGGAGGAGTGTGCCAGTGTAAACCTGTGTGGGTACTAGACTGAAATGATGGCACATGTAACCAATTATCTTTATATGGCATTATTTTTCCATATTTGTCATTACTTGTATACTTAGTACTTAATTATTAAATAGGGTAGTAATCTGAGTACAATTCAGATACCAATATAGCAACAAAATAAAGCTTCTATAAGCTATGTGGAAGACCCCACTGAACAGTAAGTAATCATCTCTAAAATAAAATATCAATTGATAATATAAAGAAAATTTGCAGTATCTCATAAAATTACAACTTATTTTCTATGTCTTGTGGAAAGTTAATGAAAATTAAAGATTTACACTGATTTAAAAATAATCTATAAGTATTGCTTTTATTAATCAGTATGTTAATAAAGTCTGATTTATAAAATATTTGAAATATCAAATGTGTCAGCAACTTAATATTTCAATTAATTCATTAGTGCAAATGTTACTAGAAACATAGTGTTATTAGAAACCTGACACTAAAACTAGTTTCTGCAACTTTACCAAATTAAAAGCCATGATTATCATATCTTTCTGGAAATGTCATATGCATACCAATAAAAAGCATCCAAAATAAGCAATAAGAGATACATATACTCTGAAAATGAACACAATAACCTCATTCTTCAGTACTGGGAGCATATTATTTTTGTTAGTTAGCTATTACAGGCAAATGAAGAGTTTGCATGAATATGCAGAAGAAACATAATATTAATGAATAGGCCTCAAACAGTAGTTTCAACAGTAGTGTTTAGAATTTTATTCCTAAATTAGCTGTAAACGTTTTGGAAATCTCTATCTTACCAATAAATATATATTTAAACTTCAGATGTTGCATGAACTTCAGCCCCATCGGGTTATTCCTTTTTAGAAATGCATTGGTTTTCCTCACTAATCATGAATTGATAATTGTCTGTGATTTATTCTTTAATTTACCACATAAAGATGTTCAATAACCTGCTTCAGAAGCAGACCTGGCTGTATGACATACAGATACAAAATTTCTTAAATAACCAACTCAATCCAGAGCAAGGTTGTTTGTACACTTTACTTACACTGAAAAATAGAAGCTGAACATCAGTGTGAACTGACTTCCTAATGTCATTATGCTGAGAAATGAATTGAATCAGAAACGAGCAATTCATAAACACAACTCCGTTCAACATTTGTTCACAGTGAAAATGATCTGAGCAAATGGTCTGAATAAAGCCTCTGGATCTCCTAAATTCCCCCAGATCCTCATCATTGGTGGTGTAGTGATTACAGAGCACAGCTGGGATCAGTATGCTGCATTGCTGAGTCCCAGTCCTTGATCTTGTCCATTGGTCTATCACACCCTCTAATTCCAAGACTACATTTGTTTTTTTTTCAAATGAGACCTTCATCAATAGTGACTAAATGTGATAATCTGAGAGGCGATCGGTAGATCTTGTGACATCATTGTCACCTCATTCCATAATGTTCATAACGGATAACTGTCCCTGTCACAACATGGCACCCTGAACCCTGGCCCTAGCTCTGTCGTGGTGAGAGTGCCCAGTGAAACACTGGTCACCTCTGCGAAAGCTCAGAGCCCACAGCTTCTCTGTGCACAACTTCTGCAGCTGTCTGTCTGATGCACTTCACAAGCACTACATCGACTTCAAATTATTATTTTTTTTTTAATTGAAATACATGAATTTAGTTCATACAACAGTATTACTGAAATTTTCTATAGCCATAAATAAAAAATGTAAATTATACAATTTTATACTCCATCAATACAGAAATAACTGAAAGTCCAGGAATACACTTTATATCATCTGAAGGCCAATTCATTGGTATTGTTTTAAAGTGGTTGCTATAAATTGCCTTCTAGATATCCTGCTTTCAGACTTCTACTTTCTTTCAGTGCTTATGGAGCAAAGGATAAAATCTAAACTGTATGCTTGATTAATTTAAAGTGGGTGGAATTTGCACCTGCTATGCAAAAGTTTGCGTTGTTTTAATGAATCAGCATGCACACATTGTAAATTATTGGTATATTACTTAACCATAATAGATGTGTTTGTAGCACATGTTTCTAAGAAACATTTCTAGACATTTTCCAAAGGAAGAATATTAGTTGTAAACTGCAATTTTATCTAAAGTATCACTCAGCCTTTAAAGCTAATATTGCTAGGCACTGTGCAATCATGCAAGATGGCCAAAACATAAAAATTAGTTGAATTTGGTCCAGTGTGAATGTATGGCCTGGTTCAAACTAGGAAAAGAGATCATTGCTGTATTCCTGAACAGGTTTTCCAGACAATCTGAAAATATTTACTTTTTTTTTTTTTTTTAAAGATAAATTGCAAAGTGTACAACAATGTCTCAGTGAAGTCTTCTGGACTTATGAGATGCTGTACTGTGTGTGTACTACAGACCCGTTAACAGTCAAGTGGCAGCTTCCAAAGAAAGAAGGTCTAATGCTACATGCTATATGGCGTAGATGATGGAGGCAAAATTGCAACAACTGCTCAGGCTCATCCGTCAGGATCATCCTCACAGTTAGAAAAAGATTCCTAGACTACAGCCCACTTAGAGGAAGGGTGAATGATGGAACATAAAACAAGGGCTGCCACTCTTCATATTAACCAAGCATAGCCTTGGCAGAAAGTCATTTTGTGGAAACCAGTCATTTCAGTATGACAATTCCTAGAGCATCGCTGTCACAAGTATTTCTCTTTCTGGTAAACAGTACTGAGCAGTAAAAGCTAGAGAAAGACCTGCAAGCAGAAGTTAAGGTCTACTATGTACATATACAAAACGGAAAAGTGGTTTGTTTTGTGTCTCTTTCAGATGACTCAAGCTAAGAGGTTTTTGTTTTAATTGTTATTTTTAAATCTGTAAAATGTTTCTGCATTCAGTCTAATACTGGCATTTTATTGGTACTTTATAAATTTGGCTCACAGACTCTGGAGGCACTGTCAAGAGCCTATTTTTTTTCCATCACAGCTCTGAAGCTTTTACAGCTGCTTCCTCCGCTATGCACTTTATGTTTTGTACACACTTCAATTTGACAGAGTAACTGGAAAGAAGATCATAAACAAATATATAAAATTGGCAAAATTTGTCAATAAATGTAAGAGTTTGGTTTGGAGCAAAAATAGATCTTCTAAATTTTTCTTTATGTATTCAGCAAACTGTAGTGATCTTAAAGCCATGAACATTGGCAAAAACTAAGAAAGGCTGTCAGACATGCAGACTTCAACCTTGACAGCATATCAGGATCCAGACTTGCAGTCCAGATGCAAGCACATAAAGAGACTCTCAAGAGTACAAAAGTCAGTAGTTCTTAATATTAATGAGGACTTTTTAATGTAGGATTAAGTGTTCTTCCTTTTTATCACAGAATTTATAATGCAAACACAAAAAGTCATCTAATATAATACTGAAAAATAAGGGGAGAAAATATATTATATCCTTAAAATGCTAACACTTAGTATAAGATTTACTTTATTTATGTAAAATCCATGAGTCTAGTTCAATGTACTCATCCTGTCTCCTGCTTTCCCCTTACCAACACAGACACCTGCTGAATGAATGTTTCATCACACCAGTCTTGGATATTAGTCCGTTGGGTGGGATAAACTGCACTCTGCAGGCATTTATCTCCATAGATTACTGGGACACCCAGAACAAGTAGCTTAAACCACTTGCCTGACTTTTAGATTACTTTATTTTCACTAAAGATGAGATGAATACCACCCTTTGCTTTCACAGTCCTTTTCTAATTACAGCTATGGTCTCCTTGTGGTTTTCCTCAGCTGATTACCTTACTTCTGTGAAGAGAAGTTTACTTGGTTTATGCATAAGTAGTATTTTCTGCAAGTTGCCACAAGAGGTGGCTTGACACTGTAGTCTAATTATATACTTTGATTGACATCCATATTTAATTTAAACAAATGGAAAATAATGAAGTTTTGTAATTCTAGACTGACTGACCTTTCGGTCTTCTAAGAGGAATACTTCCAAAGGGTAGTAATGGGAAATCAAACCTCCATTGCAAAACTTTCCATACATCAAGTCTTCCACTGACTGCATACAAATTCATTTATCTAGACACAAGGATAATTCCAGTAAAGATAACTATGATGTCCTATCTATTCACACTTTGCTATTATATTAGACAATAATATTATCAAGAATTTACAGCCAGCT
Organism: Strix aluco; assembly: GCF_031877795.1. Taxonomy (NCBI): domain Eukaryota; kingdom Metazoa; phylum Chordata; class Aves; order Strigiformes; family Strigidae; genus Strix; species Strix aluco. The sequence continues at coordinate 19,861,932 of NC_133933.1, forward strand.
ACCATCTGCTTTGATGACACTGAGTTGTCTAGAAGCAATCTATAAGCAATGCTTTCCACCACCTTTAGTTGGATGAATGTCTTTGATAGTTGAACCTCCAATTTACAAACAAGAGCCCAATTCATCTTGTCAGCAAGTGAATTGACAGCAGAGCATATTGGTCTCCATAACTTTTAGGACATAAAAATTGTCTCATGTGCTCAGAATGAGCTGGTGGCTTCCCACAAAATAATGAGTTAAAGTCAACATTGCACTTTTTTCCACTGACTCTCCTTAAGATTTCCTGAACCCCTGTGGTCCTGGTATGGATGGTGATGCTGCTGTGGTGCCACAGGGTGTGCCTGCCATAAGGATAGATGTCATTTGTTCAGGAAACTGAACTTTCTCAGATTCATAGTGCTGTGGCTAGAAAGAAATACAATTGATCTGAGCAGATAGTTACTAAATTACTTGGAAGCACTTGCCATAACTGATAAGAATGTACATGTTCTTTGCAGTTTTTAAGTTAAAACTTATGATTAATGTAAAATAGCCTAGTGTTCAACTTTTGCTGCAGTATGTGCAATGCTCAGCTTATTAAAATGAATGACCCCATGAAAAAGCATTAGCATTTAGCAATTTTGGGGATGTAATGAAGCATAATTAAAATGATTAAGAAGTAAATTGAAAGAAAATAGTTAAATGGACTATGTGTGAAATCCAGCAGTGCCACAGGAAGCCTGCAGAAGGTCTCAGCTATCATGTTATTCCAGCCATTTCTGCAGCCACCCAAAGGTGGGGAGTAGTGACTGATATTCTGTTAAACCATATCAACTTTTCAGCTGCTGTCCATCAGAAACCTGGAGGTGAGCTGTAAAGGTACCTCTTACATCACCGTAAGTAACATTAACTGCTATGGGGCAAACACTGCCTGAGGAAAATTAGTGTGCCTGGGTTTCATCAACATTTTTACTAGAGTCAACAACATAAATCTATATTTATGTAATCTGAGCAGCTCAGTGTTATAGCTAGTTCTCCCCTTTTAGGATTATTTCCTAATACATTGATGTGTTATGTCCTGATTTATCAAACCTTCATATTCTTTACTCAATCTGAGGACTTGTTCTCACTCTCATTTTTCCTATGAAAGCTCTGCAGATAAGCAGTGCAGGAACTGTACAGGCAGCACATAAATAACTACTGTGGTAGATAGTCACTTGTGTAAATCCGTGAAGGTCCATAAAATGTGAATACAGACAGAAAAATGGCCATTATTGTTTGGCAATTGCAAAATGCAAGCAGAAATTTTTAAAAGCGGACCAGCCTGGGAACAAATGCTTCATGAGGTGTTCCCATCTTATCCCAAATTACCTGCATCACTAATAGGAGAAGAATGAAGTATGAAATCAAAATTGTTTGCTCTGGCTTATTTCTAGTCTGTACATAAGAACATATATGGCAGGAATGAATGCAGCGAAGATTTAAACTCAGCAACATGCATCATTAAAGGTGAAAGGAGGATACGGAATGTGTATATGAACCTATTTGGTTCAGAAAGACTTAGATAAGAATGCAGCTATTTTGACCATCTTACCAAAACACAGAAGCAATGCTTCTCCCTTGTGAGTACACCTATACTCACAAGTTGTCAAGTCATTCTTTACATTTAAAATTTTTCCTTGTAAAACCTCTAATGACTCTCTAAATAATGTCTGGTGAAGAAAAATGCTGTCATTCAAGCAGAACTACAGACATCTGTGTTCATTTATAATAAATGACTTCATTTAATCTTATATATAGATATCTTAGGAAAATTCCGTGTAGCTGGAAAATACAGAGAAATAATAGTCTGACACCAGAGTCAAACCTTTCTGCAGTATCATCAGCTGAGAATGCAAAGGTCATTCTCTTCTGGTATTGAGGCAGGTTTCTTATTGATTGTTCTATGCCAGAAAAAAAAAAAAAAAAAAGGAAATCAGATTAAAATAAAAAGAGTTTCTTAGTCTCAAGCAGAAATGAAAAATAGCTCTTAGGGAGAACAAAAGAAAGGCAATCAGAATTACTGTATTGTGCCAAATGCAGGCAATTTCAGCTTGTTTTGAAAGATCCATTCACGTAATCATAAAAGAAGACTTTAATAGCAGAGGTACAATAATAATAAGTGTTTTGTCTAAAAATAGGTCATCAATATGAATATTAGATGAGATTAACATTGCCACATAATTGTTTTGTTCTGCTTTGGATTATTTTGTGCATATGTCTCTTTCAAAAAAAAAAAAGTTCGAACAACAAAGAACTATCCTGAGCACAGAGAAAATCATCAGAAGGAAGCCAAAACTCTCTCTCCCTGTATTTAGATAACACATGGGCTCTCTACCTGGAGTGCCTCTCTGCTCTTCAATTGACAAAGTGCATTGAAAGGAAATCTCTGTCAACAATAAGGGAATCATAATTTGCAGGGTATCTATACTCCTGGTAAAGAGCCATCTTTCAAGAGGCTTATTCTTCTGGAAACAGGAGTAATATAGCATTATAAACTATGCTATATGACTGTTTTTTCCCCAGCCACAATCTTCATTTTCATCCTAATGGTGTGAAAAGAGCCTTCCTTTGTTCTTAACAATCGTACCATTTAACCTGTGTTCATACTTTTGCTTAAGGTCTTAAGCAATACAATTATCATTGGCATTTGGCAACGCTTAAAATGCCCTGCCTCTTTCAGATGACATAAACCCTAACCTACTTTAAGATACATTTTCAAAGCAAACATTAATAATTAGTACCACTTACAGGATAGGAGAATTATACTTAAGTCTGATTTCATAATTAAGAAAGCATACCCGGTATGAATGAGTTCACCCCTATTCAGAGGATAACCACAAAGCCTGTGAAGCACTACCTATAATACTGAAAATAGCATGTAAGTGAGAATGTACCAAAATCTAGCTCAGGATGGATACAGTAATACTTCCTCTTTATTAGCTTGGACTCTAACAAGTAATACCCAAGCTGTGTGTAAAATGTTGTCAATGGGAAGTTCAATTAAATCTTTTTTTTTGTTGCAGGCTAAGATTTTTTAGGTATAATAGCTTTTGAAAATTAGTTCATTAAAAACACAACATCCTCAGGATTCCAAATCATGACTGTAATGGATGTTCTGAATTTAAAATTGTCTGAAAATGCAAATAGGGAGCTACTGGTTTTTTCAGAAGTATTAATTACCTCACCCAACTCTATGTGAATGAGGTAGCCAGTGCCTTTGAATATCTCCTGGTTTTTGGTGTCACATATTGAATTTCTGTATATTTGCTCAGTCGAAATTCTTCAAATTATTTCCAAAATCTACACAAAAGTCTTGACTGCATAAGTTTACATTAATTTCATTATTTAAAAATGTAATGTATATAAGCACATCAGCAGCTAGCATTTTTAAATTGCAGAAGAATATTTAATTGGAAAAACTGTCTGATTCTTCACTTCCAAAAATCTCCTAAACATGCAGTCTCCTAAATCATCTAGATTTTTAGATGTTTTAATTGTATGCACACGCATTATGTGTGTGTATCCCATGTTTTTGTAGGCTGGATTTTAGCAAAATGCCAACATAGCAACATAGAAATTGAATTCTACTATTCCCACTTCTTAAAGTTTTATTTTTTTTGGGGGGGGGGGGGGGGGGGGGGGGGCGTTGACAGAGGACATTTAAGTAGTTGAAAGTAATTCATAATTCATCTTTCCAATAAATGTCAAAAGGATTATGCTTATATGTGTGTTGAAGTGTGGTACTGCACATTGTCTTTTATTTACTCGTTAACCATGGATTATTCATACTGCACAACTTGTGCCATGGTTTATTGTGTTCATCAGGAGGTAACATGAATTAGCTGAATAAGGAACACAAACATAGGTACTACGACTCCTCATTAATGTACATTATTCACAAGCACTTCCAGTGAAAATGCTACACTCAGTAATTGCATTTTCAAAGGGACTACCTCAACAAATGTTCAGCTGCCACACTGTGTAACCCTTCACAGAGACCAGCATCTTTCAATACAAAACTATTTTGTAATCAAAGTATTAATGCTGTAACACTTGAATGTCAACAGCAAAGCCCTTTCTTACTAGGAGATGGCAGGAGGGAGATTGCACTCCCTGCCACAAAGACTTGCAACCAAAAATTTGTCACAGGGTACTGGGGAGGGAGGAATAAAAATAAAACAGAAGGGACACTATTTCTGGACAGTCAAAGTCAATACTTAAAATTGCCTCCTTCTAACTTGTTAACAAACTGCAAGTGTGTTCAAATATTAAAGAGGAGGGACCGGAGAACTGGCGCACATACCTATTTTATTTGTGAAAATCCTTCAGCAGTTTTTTGGAGGATGTGGACAGAAAAATTGTTGACAACAGGCAAGTCAGTGAAGAAACGGAAGGGAGATTTCTACCACATCATATCTGCATAGCAATGTCCATAAGCAAGCTGCTTAGCAGTGCTCTGCAGGTTTTACTGGCCACTGCCCAAATAGCCTCGTTCTTTAGCTTTAAATAATAATGTAATAATCAATAATATCTAATTAAATGTCATAATAAATCGAGCTGAACAGAAAATGCCATTTTATGAAGCATCTAGAAATTTCTGAACTTGATTTAGTTACAATTTCATTTTTTCCCAAATTCGCTGAAACAAAAGGGTTATGAGCTTACAAACTCTTGGCTTCTGTCCTTTGATGAAATTACCAAGAGAGCAGAGCAGAAACCACACAGGTCACAGCACAGTCTTGCATGTGTCCCATCATTAATTTGCCCTAGTCCAAGCACCAGAATGAAACCTGCCACTTCTCTAAATGGGAATTTTATGGAAAATATTTTTTCTGACTAGGTTTTACAATATTATGCACATAATTTTTGAGTGCTGAGATGTTGCTTATTATACTTCAGTCTGATAATGTTTGTTGGTATTATAAACACCTGATAAACCATCTTCTGTGATACTTGTGGACATTACTACTGTAATTAAACACTTATATCTGCCAAAGATGGGTAACAAGCTGGAACGGTAGCTGAACAAATTAGTGTTCTAGTGTGTTTATCCTGCTGCATTCAAATGACTGCAGGTTTTTTTGCCTGACAGCACCAGCTGGGTTGGGAATCATAGCCATTGTTTATATTGAAACTTGGAATATCTAAGCTTCAATGTGCCCGATGAAAAGATCACTCTTTCAGGAGGAGCAGAGAGGCTGCCTTCCCTTAGTGAGCTGACACAAACTCCCATGCTCTTGCAGACCCCAGCTAATGCTGCCTTGGCATTTTGTATCGAAGGTGCCTGCGATTAAGGAGTGTCATGTTAGAATAAGCACTGCCAGCTTGAAGTCAGGGTGAAATTGTCTCTTCTTCTTAACAGGTTGTTCTTACCTTATGAACCAATGCATTATAATGAAACGGATCTTTTCTGATGAACTGTTTGGAAGTTTAACACTAGCAGACCTGCTCTCCACAATGTATATCATTATTTACACCTGTGATAGTGTAAATGCTGACATCCCTTGTTCAACTACCTCTGACTATGCACAGTTTTATTCACTGTAGAGAACTCAGTGAAGAATGAGCTTTTTCCTATGGGAATATCAGATACCACTAAGTAATATGTATTCTTTACATGTTGATCTATGGACAGTCCTTTGAAGAATTTTTGGTTTGTTCTGGTTTTAAAAAAGAGTATAATTCTAAGGGGAAAAAAAGAAATTATCTGTTTGTGAACCCACTGATGCTGAGGAAGGCTGGCTGTGAAGCTGGCATCTGAACAAGGACCAACAAAATGCAGGCTTGTGTTTTTCATACTCCAACATTAAAAGACAGCAACTACAGTTTTTTATATCACCAGTAGCAAAGCCTGGCCAGGGAGCAGAGGAAACTGTTGTTATAAGGACTTTGGTTTCTCAGATGAGGTCTGCCCCAGAAAATGCACTGAAGGGACAGAGCTGCTCTCTATCTCACTGAAAACCCAACGTTTTTCCAGTGTGCCTTCCATCTCCCCCTTGGCATGGTAACTGAGGTGTCATAGTTCAACAATAAACCTAGACGGCTGGCTTCACCAGGAGCAGGTCCCCATGCTATATTAGATATGGCTAAAAAGCAGCATTCTAAAGTCCAAGTAAATCTACTGAACTTAATAAGGTCATGAGAACATAAAAACACACAAATAACATCAGAGTTAAGCCTCAAACCCAGAGTGGGGTAGTAAATTTGAATTTTTGCAAGTGACTTCTTGGACTCCTTTTGCACATCTTTCTTACAAATAGACAAAAGGAGAAAATATTTATCAGTTCAGCTTTATAAGTTAGGTGTAGAAATTATAATTTGTTTCCTTATGGAAATAATCCCTTTCTTTCAAATGAAGAAATGTAAAATCTGGATTTAAAACTTTAATACTCATGTGCATTTTGGAGACAAAATAGCCAGGGTTCAAATAAATCAGGGGCATAATAAACTAATTTTCTTGACTGACTAGACATTCAGGCTGCTGAGGCAAGAGACAGTCATTCCTACTATTGCTACAGCCATCTGTTTCCTTCTGTCTCAGAGCAAGAATTATGCCTGATTAATGCACTTCATGCAAAAGCATAGACTTTACAAGAAGTGACCTGTAATTATTTATGAATAATTGCCTAATGAAGAAATTAGTCAGTCTATTAATGTGGAGAAGGTATCGCTAACAACATCGGTCAGATCAAAAATGAAGGCTAGGTGCACTTTTCCTAACTCTGAAGGCTTAGGACGTCTATGTTCCTGTGGGCTTAACATTACTTGTGAACCACTGTCACTACCTCCGAGAGTACTTTCCAGACCATGATTATAGGCAGTGTTAAATAAATAGTGAACTTTGAGGTTTTGTGGAAAAAGGTGCTTTAAAACATTTAATTTCCCAGTGTAAACTGATACAGAGACCCATGCACAGACCCCAGTACTGATGCAGAGAAGAGCAGTGAAAAGCATCTCTTTTCTTCCTGCAGCATAAGCCGTGGTCATTGCCCAGACTATCCTGCATTAAGCATAGTCCTATTTTGTTCTTCCAGTGAAGCAGTGAACCAATGGACTTATGGACAAGTAAGGAAACAGAACAGGATACATCCGTATTTATGTAAGGCTTCATCTTCTGAGTTGTAGAGTGTTCCTTCAGTGACAAGGATATTTGAGGAGATGGACAGCAAATGCAGGGTTAGCAAAAGAGGTGGGAGAGGGAAATAGGATAAAATAAAAGAAAGGGAATGTGATGTAGTGTTCATACAGGAATTTCTATGGTTGTTAAAAATTCTATCAAGCCAATACCTGCAGTTACTGTGATAAGCTATCACAGTATTTGTGGCATTGCCCAATTAACTGTTCACAAGTCCTTAATGTAGCTGATCAATGGTGGTATGTTTTGCCTGTTCATTAGACTGTTTATGTGTCAGAGTGGCTTACATCGACTCTGTTGCACTATACCAAGGCCTGCCTAGCTGTGGTAATTAACTGTCCCACCTTTCCAACAATGATTACCAAAATGCCTCAGCAAGAGTTGTATCCACTGATGTGCAGACCCACCTGGAATATCATGCCAGGTCTTGAAGCCAAAATAGCCATCCATCCTTACTATTACCTGTTGGGACACTCCTTAGAGATTCTATTTGAAGGGAAAAGTCAACGTTAGCCTCCAGGAGATGTTGTTCTGACCAGCAAGTACAAATGGACCTATCAGACACTCTATCTGCGTGGTGATATCAGATAGGGAAAGAAACCTGGAAGATAAACTTGGAAGGATGGAAACTAAGTCCTTTCCTAGGAAAACTTCAGCATGACTCAGACAGTCAGAGTTGATGGCATTTAGAGAGAGAAGATAGACTGGATCCCAACTGGAAGCATGCTAATATGAGGATGAAAGCTAATAGATTATTTTACCACAATGCAAATATACTCAAGGTAACAAAATAATAATCTTATTCCTTTTTTATCCTTCTTGCCCTACCAGCAAACTGCCATTAGGTGACAACTGGGCTTTTTCTGATTTCTAGGCTTAAGGAACAGTTCATTTTCTTCACAACTTTGTCCAGCCTGCCAAAACTTCCAATTAATTCCAAATATAGCATTCTCTTGTGTGGCATGAAAACTCCTTATAGGGCCTTGAGTATATTAAGTTGTTGTACACAAGACAAAGAGTCCACAGACAACAATATCTTTCAAATGCAATCAAGCTGGGTGAGAACTGAATCAGCAAACTAGAATCCAGGTGGTGTATATCCTCCCATCTCTGACCCACTGAGCTATCATTTTCTCTACTAACTGTTCCTTGAAGTCAGAATTTTAGTGAAGTTCTGCAGTTGCTGACTAAAAATACTACAAAGTGTAATGAAGCTAAACCCAGCACAGTAAATAACAGTTAAGTAGGACTCTATAAAAATAATATAAGCATACACAATTGAACAGATGACATTCGCCTGCCTGTTTTCAAAGGATACTCCAGAGTGTAAGTCTCTGTTGCATCCATTTGAACACTGGCATAAGATTCGTCAGGCAAGATGAGCTAAAATGTTCATAAATTATTGGTTAGGATGACAAATGAATTCCCCAAACACCCCAAAATCTGGGGATAGTCCACCCAGGGAATTTTGATAGGGATCACAAGTAATATATTATCACCTAGACGTTCCACGGCATGTATTTCTTTACAGCAATTAATGCATTGTTCAGCATTTGTTGCAATCTTTTGCAAGTATTTTTTTTGCCTTTGCAAGGCTTTTTTTTTTTTCTCCTAATTTCATATCAGTAAATTGTTTTATGAAACAGACAATAAAAGTGATAATTTTTCTTTTACTGTCAGATATAGAAAAAATCATATGCAAAATAATGCTTTTCCAATTCACTCATATTTTTTCCGCTGTATTATCCCAATTCTTCTGCTCTTATGCTTTATGAAAATTGAAAAAAGAAGTCAACATATACTGCAAGCTTTGCAGTGTTAACCTCTTATTGTGCTGTGTTGCTTAGGGAATTTCAGCAAGGCAACATTAGTCTTTCTATCGAGCAATGGTCCTTATGTTTAATTTCAAGATGGTTACAAGACCAGTATAGTTGCAGAGGTGTTTTAAAACCTTTCCCTGTAAAAACTAGAGAAGACTAGCTCTTCCACAACTAATGGCCCAGCTAAAATATTATCCAACAATCACATAAAACTCAGAGGATTAATTTACTTCTAGATGTCATGGGCCCTGAAGGACTCATTTGCTAACTAGCTCATGGAAATAATTAATGCTAGAGGTCATGTGATCTTTACATTAAAATGTCAGAGAAATAATTTCCTGGGAATCTCATTAGCACAAAGTAAAATAGTACACAATATAACCACCCACATTTTCCAGCCCAGACTTTCATTAAATTTATTAATTTATTTATTTAAATTGGATAGTTTGAGTATATATAAAAATGTGAATTAATATTTAATTTTACAAGGTATTTTATTACCATACTTGCAAACTATTTAATAGAAAAACAAGTAGATACTTCACAAGGTTGCTAATCAGCTAAATCTTGCTGACCCACTCAAAAGATGGGGAAGTAAACATGAGATGTTCCCTATTATACATAGAAGAAATATGACAATTTATTTCAGCCTCACAAGACTTTTGAAACTAATTCAATATCTCATGCACTCTTTCTTTAAGGAGAAGCCATAGTGGGGTGCAACCATGCCAGGCATTCAAGCATTTTACTGTGTGCAGCTTGCACTATTATAAACGACCATCTTTAAAGCTGTAAAGACAAAAATTCCAAAGTTATGAAATACCAGAGTGAACTCTGTAGTGCCAGTTTTATCTGAACCCATTGTTTGGGTGTATCATGCCAGACTCTTTAATTACATGAGCACATACTGTTTTTCCAACAGAATGCCTGCCTCAGGGCACAATATGGATGTGGCTCACTGACTGAGCAGCTAGTCAATATTTTGTGTTATCCTTGTTGTTTGAAGTGCTTTATTTACTTCATGCTACTCAAATCCAGCTCCAAAATCTGACATTACTTTTCCCACAGATTTTTCTATGGTGCTCTTCAGTATAGTATTTGATTACTTCATATGTACTAATTATATTATTTTCACAATGTATTTGAAAAATGAGAGGACAGTATTTACAGATGACACACCTGAACTCAAGAGGAACCTTCTAAGTGGTAAGTCGTATTGTTACAGTTCTGATGATCTCAGGGGGGCAAGATTTGCAGGAGGCGATACTACTACCTCAGGACCAGATGGCTATTTACCAAGCACAGGTTCAACTCACTGTAGCCTGTGACACACAGAATCACAGAATCATCTAGGTTGGAAGGGACCTTGAAGATCATCCAGTCCAACCATTAACCTAGCACTGACAGATCCCAACTACACCATATCCCTAAGCACTATGTCAACCCACCTCTTGAACACCTCCAGGGATGGGGACTCCACCACATCTCTGGGCAGCCCATTCCAATGCCTGACTACCCATTCTGTAAATAAATACTTCCTAATATCTAGTCTAAACCTTCCCTAATGCAACTTGAGTCCATTACCTCTTGTCCTATCACTTATTACTTGATTAAAGAGACTCATCCCCAGCTTTCTGCACCCTCCTTTCAGGTAGTTGTAGAGGGCAATGAGGTCTCCCCTCAGCCTCCTCTTCTCCAGACTAAACAACCCCAGTTCCCTCAGCTGCTCCTCGTACGACATGTGCTCCAGACCCTGCACCAGCTTCTTTGCCCTTCTCTGGACAAGCTCGAGTAATTCAATGTAGTTTTTGTAGTTAGGGGCCAAAACTGAACACAGTCATCGAGGTGTGGCCTCACCAATGCCGAGTACAGGGGCAAGATCACTTCCCTGTCCCTTACTGTTTGGCTATTTCCAGTTTCTTCATGTTCCTCTTGAGTGAAAATTGTGATATATCCTCCTGCCCTGTTTTTCACCTAGCTGTGTCCAATTCCCTCCTGCTGTCTAAGTTCATCTCTCCAGTTTAGCTTTCTTTTGGTCCTTGCTCTGGCCTAATCTCTTGTCTTTAATTGCTGCTCCTGTCTCTTGTTTCTGCTCATGTATTGTGAACTCTTGTTCTTTCCTCTGTGCCTGGACTTTTAACCCTCTTCCAACTTTTGCCAGTTTTAGGTGTCTTTTATATATAGTTTCTCAACTAATCCTTTTTTTGGTGACCATCATGTCTGCATTCAGTCTTGCCTGCAACTCTGCCCCAACTGTTAACACTGCTCCTGTGACTGCAGCACTTATGAAAATCAGTTGTTTTCTCACATACTTAGGTGCATCTAATGAAATGTACAATCAATGTTCATCATGGTGCTAAAAAAGCTGTTTAAAAGATAGATCCAATGTAAGACTCAGGAAGTCAAGGGAAGCCACCTTATCTTGCCCTCTTTCCATTCTTTCCATGAAGGCAGAAACTGTCAGAGTTTGAGACTTCAGTGGTTATGTTGCAGTACAGACACCATCTACCCAATAAGCTTTAGCTGCGCTGAAAACATCTCATCAAAAGTATAACAGAAATTCTTCCCCAGCTAAGGACCACCGGTGCGGTGGATATTTCTGTATGGACCTGACAAAGAATTCTGTATCCTAAGCAAGTGTCAAGGTCCCACATTAAACAGAAAGGCCAGTGAATTCATGGTGTAGCTGTTATTCCTTAAAGACTGAAGTTTTCTGTGACAAAGGGTGTCCAAAGTGAGAGTAAAGCAAATCTATTCAGGAGGAAACTAGGCACTGATTACATTACAAGAAAGATGAAGTGGTTCTGGAAGATATTAAAGAAATACCAGAACTGATTTCTAAATCATGTGTCTTCATTACAGCTGAGAAATAAAACATGTTATCTCAATAAGTTTAAATTATGCAACTAAAATAAAAAACCTCTACAGAATTGTTGGTTGAAAAACAAGTCCACTTCTATTCTGTGCACAGCAGCTTTTAAACCTGCAGAAGATTTATAAATTATGCTTGTCTCCTAGAAAACCCCTTTTAAAAAAGGAAAACAAAAAAATCCAGATCTGCTCCTAGAACTTTCCTTCACACAAATAATCCTATTAAGCAATGGAAACTCTCACATAACAAAAAACTCATATGACTGGGCATTGCCCTGTTGTGAAATCATCTTTTCTTTTCCACCTTGCTAAAACTAACATTTTGTTGAGGGCTGTATGTCAATGTCATTTTTCTTCTGTTTGTGCTGTCTGCTTTTCCTGGCATAGATTCTCGCATGCTTAGAGCATGTACTAATGACTCAAAACCTGAGTCTTGCTTTTGGCATTAATAGGGCTTCTGACGCTATCTCACATTATCAAGAAATAATGAAGGCACTAGTGTAAGGCATGTTTCAAAAGTGGTTGATCCAACAGGCTATTTACTGGTATGAGAACATGAAACAATTAATCTCCTTTTGTATTTTTACATACTAAGGTCTTGATGAAAGTTATCTCTGTACCACTGGAACTTTTCATAGTCCTAAAGTAGTTATTAACTGCTGAAGTTAAAAGTGATGACCTTTCTTAGGCAGCCTCTAATTCAGCTCAATAAATAAAGGCACCTTTAACACAAGAAGAGTCTCTCTCAAATTACAATCACTGTCTCATGGGTGCATAGATGTTATTATCAGTAAACACTCAGAATTTTTGTCTTTTTAACAAGAATAGCTCCAATAAGTTAAGCATTTGAGACATATAACAAATGTCAGTCTTTCCAAATGACTACATTATGAGTATGTATTTTTGTTATGATGATGAACATCTTACTCTCCACCAATATGTGGACCTACACACAAATACCTTTATACAGAATTTACTGGGATTCAAGAAGACAACATTGGCTTGAGTACAACTTAGAAAAAAATGCAAGTATTAAGGAAATACTTGTTCATTGTGAGATATTATGCTAGTTTTACATGACATAACTCAATAATGAATCACTACAGAATCCTGATCACATCTATTTACCATATTCATACACACTCATCAAATTATATTTCAATTTGATCTCATTAAAGTGTTTCATATTATTATGCTTTTTAAAAATGGTGTCGAGATGAAAACTACCAAACGGTAATGTCAAACCTAGTCCCAAGATCACAGTGCTATTTCCAGGTTTTTTCTGAACCATTTTCTGTAGAGCTCCAGTAATTTTTTTTACTTTGATCCCCACGAAAAAAACATTTCAAACTCAAATGGGAAAGTTGCTGCACTAACATTTTAAGGGTGTAATCCTCAGCAGCTTTCAGAGAAGAGCCAGTAATGTTAGAAGTATTAAATATTAAATAAGTGCTAGTGTCATAAAAGGAATTGTATGCACAGGGAAAAACCACAGTTCCAGGTAATATCAGGAATTAAGGTAAGAAGATGGCAAGCTACTGGCTGACAGTAATGCCTTGACAACTTTGGAAATAACTTGAGATTTAATATTTCTTGAGAATACACTATGAAAGCAAATCAGAGATCAAAGCTCTGTGGGTTTCTCACCCACAACTTCAGGCCTTCCATGCAGTCAAAACAAAAACACATTCTTGATTTGGAAAATACTGTTTCTGCATCCAATCTTCATCAAATTGATGTGTAGTCTGATGGGCTGAGGTAGAGTTTCAGGTAAAGACTGTGGGCAGCCAGTACCTTCCCAAAAGATCAAAATGGACTGATGAGTTGCTGTAGTGTGTTACATTTGCAAAACTTACTATATTATATACATTTTGATGTTAAAAAGGAACCCTCCTGCTCCCTTAGAAAAAGGTCACGATGATCAGTGAGGATAGCTAAGCCAAGTTGATTCACAGTAGAAAGAGAAAATGTTAAAATAAGCTGAGAAGAGAAGCAGTTGTCATGATCATACCCAGCTGAGGAAAGTTTGTTGTCAGAGCAGTGAAGTGAATCAAAAGTTTGTAAGTCCACATATTGTAAAAAGAGGACTGTATATGTGTGAGAAAGCCACGCAAAAATTAAACAAGAAATGAGGTATATTTTTTTTGTTGGGAATAAATGGAACAATTTCTACAATGAAGCAGTATTAATTTCACTTCACAGTGTCTTTAATTGAAAAAAACAGTAGCTCTCTACAGGCAGAGCTAAAATTTAAAGAGTCAATGTGAGATGAAAGGGGATTTGACAGTTACCTAATGAGGTTCTCACTGAGGAACAGGGAAAGCTGAACAGCCATAATAGCTCCTTACCATCCTTCTAAAAAGTGTGATTTGACTGTGGAAACATCTGAAAAAATCTTGACTGTGGTCTTGTTCTCAGTACTGCCGGTCTTAAGATGTAACAGGGACAGATCACTGACACTAATACTTAATAAACTCCTTGCTGTGGTCTTGCAGCCTGAGGAGTAGAAAGTGATATACAGAAACACAAGCAATAAGAGAATTTTACTTTCTAGCCATTGTCATTTAAAAAGGATACTCCTGATCGCATCCTTTCAATTGTGCTTATGCACCAAGAAGTAGGCTGTAAGGTCGTAAAACTATGTGCACAATTCCCTCTAGGAAGGTAGAGCTGTCCGTGTTGAAATTAGACCATTCATTTCATAACACACAGCTTCTGAGGTGTAAGAGAAACTAACAGATTTGGACAGCACTGTTGGGTATTCCAGATTGCACTCCATCACCATTACGCTTCTGCCTGTCCTCAAAGAAAGTGTGGCCACAGCCACCGTGTGTTACATGGCTCTCCTAAAGGCTCTCAGACATAAGCGAGCTTAATCAAGAGAAGTGTGAAATCACAGCAAAGCCAGTGCTTCCTGTTTTGCAGATGGTGAGCTGCCAGAAAGGATCAGCCCAGACTTTAATTGCAAGGCTGATGAGAAAGGCAGGCAAGACGGGAAGGTACGTGTTATGGTGTGGGCAGATCATTACATAACAGCAAGACTGTTGCACATGTGGTCCTGTATGAATCAACACACGCTAAAAAAATGGCACCATCCACGTTTTTCCACACTCCAGAAACAGAGAGATAAAGTACCCCAAATGTTTGCCATCCTCACTGGATGCTGCAGGTTCAGTTCAGTGAGATAACGGCTGGGGGATCACTTGGCTGAAGTAACAACAACAA
This sequence comes from Strix aluco, assembly GCF_031877795.1. Lineage (NCBI taxonomy): Eukaryota > Metazoa > Chordata > Aves > Strigiformes > Strigidae > Strix > Strix aluco. The sequence goes on from NC_133933.1 coordinate 19,877,004, forward strand.
TCTGATTTGTTTCCTTTAGGGTAGACAGATCAGTGATGAATGCAGGAAACAAAACTAACAGCAGTGAACATCCCCTGCAATGCAGACAAAAGGTGGCAGTTGTCTCTTTACCTGTGAGCAATCTGTTTTATGTTCATGGGGCGAAACTGCTTTACTGCACTAGTCATAGCCTCATTGATATAGGGCTAACTTCTTTAAGTCTGATCAAGAATCTGATAAGATTGTTATTTAAAACTTAAAAGCAACCTCCTTTTTTAACTCGCCCCAGGAATATAGTCAGGTGCATGTATCCACATACACTCATACACATGCTTGTGTATATTTAATACTCATGCGCTAGACATTCATGTACATATTCTTATAAAGGAACATAGATTTATTATTTTTTTTTTTTTAGGAATAGATTTTACCCTAAGGCAAGGAAATGTCCTATGGCACTCCAAGAAGATTTCAAAGAAGCAGCTGCGACTTGTACAGCTGTGTACTTCTAATCATTGTCTTACTTTTCTACATGGGACAGTAGCGACAAAGTTGTGCTTATATGCATACCTCCCTGGAGCAAGGAGGTATCCCTGTGTTTCTTTAATGATGAAAGAATTAGAGAAATATGATACCAACTGCCTGTCATTGAAACAAGCAGAAAGGAAGTCAATAATCACCAAGATAGTTGAGTGAAGTATAAAATCCATACTTGACTGAAGAACTGTCCAGAATTGCCTGAAGTATCATGACCTTGATGTTTGTGTTGTAAAAATCAACTTCACAACCTAAGTACTCAGAAATCAAGGTTTTCATTGTCTAATAAAAGGATGCCAATGTGTGAAACAAAACGTTTGTGGAAATGGCTGCAGGCACCAGGCATCTAGCTGTTTCTATGGGTTTTCTACATGAGTTTATATTTCTATATGGGTTATATTACATGGATTGTCTATTTCTATACTGCAGAAGGAAGGATATTATGCACAGCTATTTATAAATGTTACCAATTTAAGTGATTGTTTTGATATACTAACTTCAGAAGAAAACACACCAAAAAAATCATAAAATCATATCATAAAATGGCTTGGGTTGGAAGGCATCTCAAAGATCATCTAGTTTCAATCCCCCTGCCATGGGCAAGGACATCTTCCACTAGACCAGGTTGCTCAAAGCCCCGTCCAACCTGGCCTTGAACACTGCCAGGGAGGGGGCAGCCACAGCTTCTCTGGGCAACCTGTGCCAGTGTCTCACCACCCTCAAAGTAAAGAATTTCTTCCTTACATCTAATGCAAATCTACTCTCTTTCAGTTTAAAACCATTACCCCTCATCCTATCCCTACACTCCCTGATAAAGAGTCCCTCCCCATCTTTCCTGTAGGCCCCCTTTAAGTACCAGAAGGCCAAAATAAAGTCTTCCCAGAGCCTTCTCTTCTCCAGGCTGAACCCCAACTCTTTAAACCTGTGTTCATAAGGGAGGTGCTTCAGTCCCTTGGTCATCTTCGTGGCCTCCTCTGGACCCGTTCCAACAGGTCCATGTCCTTCTTTATTGGGAGCCCCAGAGCTGGATACAGCATTGCAGGTGGGGTCTCATGAGAGCAGAGTAGGGGGGGAGAATCACCTCCTTTGACCTACTGGTCACACTTCTCTTGATGCAGCCCAGCATACAGTTGGCTTTCTGGGCTATGAGCACACATTGCTGGCTCATATTCAGTTTTCCATCCACCAGTACCCCCAAGTCCTTCTCTGCAGGGTTGCTCTCAATCCACTCCTTGCCCAGCCTGTATTTGTGCTTGGGATTGCCCCGACCCATGTGCAGGACCTTGCACTTGGCCTTGCTGAACTTCATGAGGTTTGCACAGGCCCACCTCTCCAGCCTGTCCAGGTCCCTTTGGATGGCACATCCCTTCCCTCCAGCGTGTCAATCGCACCACACAGCTTGGTGTTGTCAACAAACGTGCTGAGGGTGCGCTCAATCCCATTGTCCATGTTGCCAACAAAGATGTTAAATAGCACCAGTCCCAACACTGACCCCTGAGGAACGTCACTCGTCACCGCTCTCCACTTGGACATTGAGCCATTGACAGCAACTCCTTGAGTGTGACCATCCATCCAATTTCTTACCACCAACTAGTCCATCCGTCAAATCCATGTTTCTCCAATTTAGAGACAAGGATGTCATGTGGGACAGTATCAAATGCTTCTGTAAAATAAGTCTCCTAGATTATGCAATTTTGTACCAGAACACATTACTTGAAAAACAGCAGAGGAAGTGAAATACTCATAATCTGTGCAACATAAAGGAGATCATATCCGAATAGAATAAATTTCATACATTTCCAAAAAGAATTTGTCTCTCTCTGAGACAGACTGGAAACTCATAATATCTAAATAGATTACATATTTATTTAAGGATTTTGGCCTACTCATATTAGGACTGGGAAATCTTAACAAATGACACTTTTTAAAAACATGATTGTTGCTTTTTTCAGTGTCTAAAAATAAATGGATCAGTATTTCTGGAAAAGGCTGTTGACTGAGAATTCAGTAACGTACCCTTATGATCTTTAGCCATGAAGTTTTCTATAAACTTTTACAAATTCCGCCTGAGTCCCAGTAACAGAATAATGTCTTGGACCAAGTAAATTGAAAGTAATAGAAATACTAGAATACATCTTTTTCACTATTGCTTTTTAGGAACTTGAATATAGGACATGTCTTCATCATCTCCATGCTTAAAGAGGCACCTGAGAGTCAAAATTCATTGGTTTTTTTTCTTTTTAATCAGCGTTAACTGTGTGCTTTGAGATAAACCATGGGATCTCACTGTCATAGATTGAAATATTTCTTATACCTAAATCTGAAGAGTGACTCAAAGCCTATTTAATATTAGAAAAAAGTATTTCAAGATCTTTGGCACAAAAATTCTCCTTTAATATTTCAAATGAAAGCAGACTATCATCCGTACTGCTAAAGATATGGAATGCATTTCAAAATTTGCATCGTATTAAACAATATTTTTAATTCTGTGGGGTAAAATAAGGGGTTTCATGGTGTAGCTGGGAGCTACAAAAAAAGTAGCTAAAAGTTATTAAAAAAAAAGTCAAAAAACCAAGGAAAGTTTGAGCTTTCTATTTGCGAGTCCTGAACACAATTCTGTCATAGAAGTAAAGCTTAGAAAATAACTATTTGCATGTTTCCAGTTGTGTGTGTTACCCAAACTTAATTTTATTTTTCTTCTGGAATGCACAGATGGACTAATGGATAATTAGCTGGCCAGATTTCATTATGAAACAGTATATAATTCACTTTGCAAAATTCTTATACCTTAGTTCCTTTTCACGCTTGTCGAAGAGTAAAGAGTGTTCTGCACTAGTATTTATGTCTCTCAGATATATTTTATGATTGTCTATTTGATTTAACCCTTCTGTGACTACTAGCTAGCATGAATTTTTAACAAGGAATAAAATAAAGTTTGAAAGCAAACTCAGAATTTGTTAACTGAAAAAACAGAATAACTAGCAAAAAAATCTATTAGCCGTTTCTAAACCAGGTGAAAGTATAGGGGCTTCCTCTAAAAGTTTTAACTGTATTCAGACACATCTATAATGGGCATCTGCTTTTGTTTTTGCAACTAATGCAAACAAAAAATTCACAAGAACAGTAAGCCTTACTGAGAAAGCTGATATTATACTTTACACACTGCATGCTAAATCTTGAATGGAACCTGCTCCCCGACAGGGATGCAAACACCAATAATCAAAACACATACATTTGTACAGGCTTGTAGACTTAACATACTAATCTTGGTGACTGCTGGCTAAAGCTCTCACCAAGGTCTACAGAGAAGAGGTCATGAAATACAGAATGGAGATTTTCCTGCTACACTGCAGTTAATTCCTGGGGAAAAGAAGTTGAAACTATACAAAATAGTAATAGCAATTGGGACGTTTGTGACTACAGTTGAAGTGCAGGCTGTAAAAGCAGCCATTCAAAATGATTCAGTCCAAATTTGTCTGTACTTTTCCCTAAATTTAGGAATAACCCTTTATTAGATGAAGTAGAAAAGGAACGATAGAATGAAAGTGACAGCACCGAAAGGAAAAACTGTCAGTCAATAGTCTACATTGATCAAAAGGACAGCTCAATCAGAGATTTAGCAGATGAGACTATGATTTTTTTGGTCCTCATTTTTCCCCCTCAATTCTTTTCCATGGTGTGTCATTGCAAATAACTATGATTCATAATTAGCTTTTGATTACATTACCAGAAAGGATAATTAAAATATCAGGATGCATCCCTCTATAAAGAGTTTTGCAAATCATGCTGTGACATTCTCTGGCTATCCAGAAATTTTTCTTTAGCTTCTCAGTATCAGTCAATGTTTGTTGATTGCCATAATTCTGACTGTGAAGAAATCACCCACATTTAGAAAGAAAATCAGATTACCTGAGCTACGCACATACATGTCTGCAGAGGCTTATTCTGAAGGTCCTCAGTCTAAAGCTACCATGAGTTACTTACAGTGTGCATTATTCTCCAAGTTGTAGAAAATGTTGAGTTACCAAACAATATACCTGCAGGCAGATGAGCAACGAGCCATCTCACACCACTTGCACCTGATCAAACATATGTGAGTCACCACTAATACAGTGATAAAACAGTAACAACAAAAAGTTTGAGCAAAGTTTGGTGTGTGGAGTGCTAGAGAAAAGGGTGGTGGAAAGCTATCACTGCCACCCCCAACTGCCATTCCCTCCCCTTCTTGCCCTCCTCCTTCACTTGGTATTTAGCCAACACACAGAGCACTTTTAAGAAACTGTGGTGCCCACTTCAGGACACCTTGATGATGGGGTGGAGACCCGCAGCAGCTGAGCAGGGCAGGCAGAGCTGGGTTCTGGCAGCAGAGCCTACCTACAGCACCACCAGCCATCCAGACAGCAGCAGCAGGAGACATGGCCAGAGACTGGGCTAGAACAAGGCTAGAACACGGACCTGAGGTCTACCCAAGTCTGGATACCAGCACTATTCAGCATGGTTGGGCAAGAGACTGACAACCCCAGGCTGAGCTGGGCCATGGGGAGGTGGCAGGGGGTGCCACAGGAGGTTGGTCAGGGCCATCAACCAGCTTCTAGCCTGAGAAACCCTCATTCCTGCTGCTCCCTGACTCTGTTCATAGAGGGCCTATGGCCTAACCCTAAATGTGCTTGTTCTGGCTGTTCTCTTGGGTCACATCTTTGCTCTAAAAACAGGAAGTAAACACAGGAGTTATGAAAGCTAATAAAGTGAATGTTCTGTTGCAAACACAGATTTTTCAGGATTACATGGTATTGTCAACTAGTTCTGGTTTCAGCTAAGTATCACTGTGAAAACAATGTCAACTGCATTAGAAATGGGTGAGAAGATTAAAGAAAAGTAAAAAAAAAAAAAAAAAGATCCACTCACAGAGGATCCTACAGCAAAGAAAAACTTTATTGTCCCCTGCCACGGCTTCAGCCTGCTTGACCTCCCTGAATATCGTAGTTCAATAGGCAGTGCAACATTTTGAAGGACACCTGACTGTTTAACTTGTTTTAAGTTCCTAGAGATACAATTTAAAAGATGGGAGCACCAGAAAAGGAAGCATAAATGTGGTGTGAAGCAGGTTTCTGAATTTCCTACATCCATCCTGATTCAGGGACCGAAACGGCAATAAATGTGAGTGAAGGGGTGATGAAAACTGCACTTCTTCCTATCTGTGGAGCATAAGCTTAGAAGTCAATGCCACAGCAGCATCCGCTATGGACCAGCCTGCAGGCCAGATCCTGTAGTGTCTTGCAGCCCCTCTGCATGTTCACAGTTTAAACAGTCCAGATCAGTGATGGGAATACTGAGATGACAATATCTCTCCTTCTGGCCCAATATAAATCCATAGTCCCAAGACTAAAACTGGCCTTGCTCGCTGTTATCTCTATGCAGAGCACCATTAATATTTGCATCTGATAATAGTCCCAAGAATATATCTACAGAATCTATACCAGTGAACAGGAACTGAGCTGTATGGACAACTATCACTGGAAGATTAAGGTATAACTTTATTTAAAAGAGGAAAACTGTTTTATTTTAATGGAACTAGTCTGTTTGTTCCCATGCAAAAACTGCTTTACTAACAAATCAGGACTTCCTTGTCACTGAACTATTTATTTTCTAGTTAACAATAAATAAGGCTTAGCTCACACAACTGTTAGGAGGAGTTATTTGTATATATCAAGGGGAAAACAGACTTCATAGGATGGATTTACATACTTCACTTTGCATTAGCATACATTAGGACCACTGAGAACGACTATGCATACAATGCATACAGTGCATTGCATACAAGGAATTAACCTGAGAACAGATCTTTAATTTCACAGAACTTGGGTATCAGACCATTAAATTGCTGGTACTGATGTTATTTATGATATTACATATTTGCAACCATTATGAAAACAACCAGTACAATGGATGAACATTTTCAGTGTTACAAGTGTGACAGATGGCATTTAAAGGTAAAATAAATAAAATAAAAGGCACCACTTCTGATTCAGGAAATATTTGATCTCCAATGTTCTTGCATTCAGCAAGTTCCACGTCGCTGGAGACTCAGATGAAGCCAGGGGAAGTAATGTTTTAATTATATATATCCTGCTTTACCCATACATCTACGATTTGGCTAGATAGCTCTTCAGTCCAGTTCAGCACAATCATTCAGGTTGATTTTCTCTTTCTTTCAGTATCACCAGCATCTATGACTACAAGTATCTAGCCTACAGATTAAATTGAATATTCCTGGGTTATATATGCTATTTAGCCATCTCCAACTGACTACTTACACCACTGTAAGCCCACTGATATCAGTGGACCTACATTTGAAAGGAACTGGGAAGAGAATGAGAGACCAAAGGGATGCTATTGGAAGAATATTTTTTTCATCATAGTATGTCTCCTCTGAGTGTTTATATGATGATTTCACTTCCCATCGCACACTGAGTAATAAATAGCTCACAGCATCATAGAGAGGTGCTGGGTAAATACTGCAAGTTTTGAGGCAAATTTACTGCCTCATAAACTCACAGCCAAGTAAAGCTGTCATTTGCAAGAACAATTAAGTCACCATTCTGTTCCATGGATGGTATAGGCTATTCCTGAAACGCGCAAATTCATACAAAAGGGAAGATGGTCATATGTTCAGAATGAATACTAACATTTTATTAATATTGAATTCACTTGCAAGCTTCAAGCCTGCATATATTTTCTTTGTTTCCCAGGATTTGCAATCTATCCACTACTCCTTATCATGTGTACTGTTAAAAGGCAGAAGAAATACAAGAGTAGTCTGTGATTTTTTTTTTGTTGTCTGGGCCTAAAGTATACTCTTGAAGTCATACTAGTGAGATGTTGCTGAAAAGAGAGAAAAAAGGATCAAAGAATAAGACTGTTATCTCTGAGCCATGTAAAAATCTGACATCTGAGGCTACTACAAAAATTGCTGGTGTGGCCTGAAGATTGTCCAAATGGATAGAGGATGATATCATAAAATGTTTCTGTTGCATAAGATGTTTTCACTACTCGCTCATATAAACCCACAATAGGATCTTTAATCTTCAGGGAGACACAAGACAAAGCTTCACAAGGCATGCTTCCTGAAACACTATAATAATTCACAGATATTTGTGAATACTGTAGGTGCAAGTGGTATGAAAGTGTCACCTCCTGATTATGTAGTTTCCAAGGAATGAAACATCCACAAACAGTATGTATATGCTGCATTGTGGCTGCACAAGTCATCATTTTCCTGAGAGTCTGAGTCTTATATGACCTTCACATTTGAGTGCAAGAAACTTGTATGTGTATCTCTTGCACACCAAACTATAGATACATGCTTTGCAGCTATCTTGTTATGTGTTAGGTGAAAGAAATACATTTGGAAAAGGTTAAAGAATGAGGCTGAATTGGGTCGTTGAATAGGAAAAAGCCTAGTTGGTAATTTAAGCAATGCTGGTTCTGTCATTTTAACTTAGAACATGAACGTAAGCCTAAACTCCCTTGTTGTCCTCACTGTCACAAATCTGACCCATATTGCATGTTTAATTAGAAGTAAGTTAACTGAACTCCCAGGTAAGGAAAGTCAGACTAAAGCTGCAGAAATGGTTCATATCCAAGTGCTCTGTTTTTAAACCACATAACTGCAACCTTTTTGAGCCACTTGGTCTGTGAACTTGAGTCCAAACTCAAGCAGAGCTCCTAAGGGCAGGGTGGATAAAGCCCTCATTCCCTTTGGTGCCACTGCAGAGATGCATTACAGTGGTATGAAGTTACATGATGTCTGAACCTTCTGGAAGCCAGTCTACACAGTATCTAGACCCTGGCTGGTGCTGCCAGCTCTGCTAGTCCTGGGAAGTGAACCAGAGGTAGCAACACTGGAAAATTTTAGAGAGAAAAACTGGAGTAGTGAAGCCTCTCGAGACCGTAGTTTCTGCCTGAGAAAAAGTATTATAAACAGCAAAACCTACGTACCACAAATGTGAAACTAATGTGGAAAATTCCTATCCAAAATCCTATAGAAAGCAACACAAGATTCATGTTATGAACCAGATATCAGATTATACAGTATGTTTTAAACTCTCATTTCTGTCAGGGGAGCCATATAAATGCACTAAAAGCCAGAATAGGCCCCTTTAAATTATTAATTGTAGTTGCCTAATAATAACTCGGTGAATAAGAAGAAAAATGGTAAAAATGTACTATTAAAAACATATTAAACCAATAAAACATGCCAAGTGCACTGTACTTCACCAGGCACTTTTCTGTATGATTTATATTTTTGTACAAGTATCTTTAAGTAAAATTACACTTTTTGCCCCATTTAGTATTTATGATACTAATTTCCAGAAAATTTATATGTTTTGCTGAATGCTCATTTCTGAGCACCACATAGATTGTCACAGTGGAAGTAAAGAGGTCCCAGATGTTAGCTGTATCCATTGTTGACATTTCTGAGTTTTAAAAGCAAAAAGCTCATAGGTCTGTAAATGAGCTGAACCACTGAAAACTCTTGTTGCACAGGAGACTAACCATGTTAGCAAAGTGATGCTGCAGCTTTTTTAATCCCAGTGGACACAGAATGTACAAAGCGTGTTGGTGTCTTCTCTGACTGTGGTTTAAAAGGTTGCGTGCAACTGTACAGTAATAAATGACTTAACCTGATCTCAGGGTACAAAGCAAATTCCTAAGGGAAAGACATGCAAACCCTGCTATTCATTCATGTACTTGAAAACACCTTTTCTCAATGCTGTTATAAGGCCATAACTTGCATATCTACTATAAAATAGAATTATTTCAAGGTTTTTCTGATCATAGTAAAAGATTCTCTGTGAAACTGTTATAATGTTGTGCAAGCCCAAAAACAGATAGAGAAACTGGCTTTAAGCATAACCTATAAAATATGATGCTGTAATTCACAGCAGTGAAGATTACTGGCTAGCTTTTAAAATATTTTTTGAGCATTTCACTTCTGTGCAGCTCACTAAATTCTCACTAATTATCATGCAGTTAAAAAGTGAACAAATTTTTAATGTTATTACATTCTGGGCTTTGCTCTGAAAAAAAATGGCACCATATATCTTGTTATGCCATTAGAATTACTCTAACTGGAAAGGAAATCCTTTAAACTTATCTAACAAATAGTCTTCACACCTAAGATATTTTCTCTTTGAATATAGAGATTTTTTTTTTACATTCCTTCTCTTATTAAACTTTACTCTTCAATTTTTCACGGTTATTCTAAATGCTCTACTCAAATAAGGCAAGCCCCTTTCTTCGATGTCTGTCCTTAGTGTTTTCTAAATTTCAAATTCTATAGAAAGTAAGGAATGTTTAGAAGGTAATTTCTGAGGGGGTTCAACTCTTTGATTTCAGATAAAGCAAAAAACCAGCATACTCCGTTTGCCTTGTGCTCATCAACTAGCCTTCCATCAATGAATAAAGGTATAAGGTATATTAATTGTGAAAAATAACGCTTCAACAAAGAGATATCCAGATGGTACTATGGCACTTTGAATATTCCTAGTGGAATTATATGATGTCATTACCATTATTCTGAGAGTATTTTATCCCCTTGTTTCTGGAAAAAACACTTTTCCCGCTTCATAATATTAATAACACTAAAGCACGTCTGTAAGTCAGTCCAGTAATTACTAATTAGTAACTAGCTGAAAGGTAATTTCATTACATTTTGGCTGGATCTAACATTTGCTATCAAATGAAACATTCTAGGAAAAATACAATTTAAAAAATCATAGTATTTCGTATGTCCAATATAATATACTCTGATTCAAATATAATAACTACCCATAATAGCAGAGCTGCTCTGCAGAGTTGGTGTGCTGGGTTAATTACATAGTCTGAGCAACCGAAAAACGACAGCTCTGGGGCTTGGAGTGTATCTTCTCTATAGGAGGACAACACTCAAAAAATACATTTATACAATCCTTTCTGTATCTGTTAGGCTGAGCAGGAATTAAGTTCCTTGTCCCTGACTGCCAAAGGCTTCCCCAGCAGTGACGCCTCAGTGTGCATGATGGATAGTCCAGGTCTTCCCAGGTGTGCCAACTCCAGCAGAGTCCCTGAAGGTTCTCATCACGCTCACTGCTCTGGGGCAAAAAATGGGTGTTTTCTTTTCAAGGAAGAAGTGCTTCAACAAGAGGGGCATAAGAAATATATTCTAACAAGGTTTGCTTTGAGTGAAAAGGAGTTTCTAAGAAATCAAGGAAATTCCTATGGCCAGCCAGGAGACAGCTGTCAGCAAGGATGACAGAAAGATATAAGGAATAAGGGAGGAAGAATGTAATGAAAGGAGGAGGATGATATATTGAAATTTAAGAAAGCAGTGTCCAGATGAGATCCTAAAAATTTGTCTTCATTAGACATCTTTTTCATTTTCATAAACTGAGGAGATAAAACTGGGAACTATTAGTTCATAGCAAGATAAAAGTTTTTTTAAATTTTAAAATATAAATTTCACATCTTAAAACCAAGCGAATAAAAAAGAATTTGTAGTTTTCATATTCATAGCTTTCAGTGGTATAATTTTCAAGTTATATATACCCTATAGTTAGATTTAGATCACATGCTTCTTTACTTGCAGGAAAAAAAATCTCTCTTTAGTATTTTTTTTTTCCTTACAACTGTGTTGCTCAGCCTTTTCATCTATACAGGATAAACTCATTACACACAATTAAAGAAAGATGAATAAAAGTACAAAAATTAAAATTAGATTGTAATTTATAATCATCCTAATCCAAAAAAAAATATTGTTTAATATAGTATTATTAATTTATTTAAAGTGTACCTTCAACTGATCAATTTTACTGTTCTTGGCTTGGGATACTATGTAATAATACATTGTATATATAGTATATGCATCATTTTATAGTTATTATATTTTATAGTTATTTTACTTTATATATAAATCAGAGTAAAATCCTTCCACAAATGACTACAGTGGAGCTAGCAAGACTTGTATTCTCTCCATAATACCTGTCAAGAATGTATATTATTAGTATTGTCAGTACCAGCATTTTACTTCTCAGACTTTTGTTTTTTCCTTTATTAAATTTATTGGTTGTGTGAGTATTGTACAGCTTTAGGAAGTTATCTATCTCATACAACTTAATGATTCCTACAACAAATACAGATAAAGATATATGACAGATCTGGATGGCTGAGTGAATGAGCCACGAGTAATACAAATCAAAATCAAGATTTCTTTTACATTCAAGACCATCACAGTATCAGGAGGAAAAGGACATAAACTACTTAGATGATATATTTTCCTTGTCAAAAACAAAACCAGTAAATTCCTCAAGCCACATATGTAGTGTTTGGGGAATATATAACTACTCTGGATGGGTTGCTACTCTTTAACCAAGATACGGCATAAATCTGTGGGGGAAAAAAAAAAGTTTAATGATTTTTATTTTTTTTATGTTGTCACCACACCAAAGGATGATTTGGATGCTGAAATGTTTGGCTAGAACACTGGATCACAATTTCTATTAAATCACAAAAATAGTGTGAGTAACTAGTACAAATCCTCAAACATACACCCACAGCTGACTAAACACTCTAAGGCTGGACAGTGATAGAAAATCTAGCAAAGACATAAACCATTAAGTGACCATTAGGCCGCCTGCCCTTTTTGACAAGGTTCAGGATTCATCAGTCTACAACCCAGAACTACATCCCTGTGAACTGACATGTGGCTGTGCCAGCTGCACTACGTCCTATGCACATTCCCAACAGGTGACACTTATATGACACCCCTACACATACACGTGGCCCACCAAAATGTCTAACTTGGATTTTACCAGCCCAGCATCCAACATCTCTCTGTTATACAAACCCCAGCTGTGTTGAAATGAATGGCCTTAATCCACTCAAGTGCATGAAGGTGCATCAGAATACACATGTCTACAAGTTAATATGTTGGATTCAATTAATATATCTTCTAGGAATACCACAACAAACAAGATCAGAAATGCAGGACACCATACAGTGACAAGTGGATTTAGGAAGTGTCTCTTGGCTGTACTTTGAGCATCTGAAAGGTAAATATCTGGCTGTTTCAAAGGCAGTGAATTAAGCTGCCTGTAATTGTACTCCCTATCTGCCTTTCCCCTATCTCCCTTCTTTCTAGAGTTGGGGCCAGATAGTCAATGAAGTAAACCGTAAAACACACTACTCCCTGACCCTGAGGTTAGAACTATCATAAGCACTGTCTGGAAATGGTTGCAAATAGTAGTCGTTGTGCCCTCACTTTCCATTGGAAATCGAGTAATGACACAGGCAGCAAGTGGAAGCCCTTGCAAAGGTCATGGATTTACACCGGCTGAATCAATCTCTTACAACAGCGCTGCAGAAGCTGTGGAGGAGTTTTTTCATAAGACTTTGTTGGTTTTAACATATTTTGTACATGGTTGTTGTCTCCTTTAAAAACAAAACAAAACAAAACAAAACCAACATAAAGGATGCTAGAGAGTGATTTTGTGTCTTTGGAAAGCTGTAAATCCAAGGCCCCTTGTTGGGGCTTCCACTGCCCAATATATAAAATCCAATGTCAGCTCAAACCCTCCACAAAAGCAGAAGTAACTGCTTCAGTTATAAAAGAACAGAGACTGAGCTCACAACAGCAAAAAGAAATATCAGCAAAAGAATGCCATTTCTAAGGGAAATAGCAACCACCAAGCAAGTGAGCATCCTCACTCAATGTCAGACGGCTATTAATTTGTGTCCAGGCCACCACAACCTTTCCAAATATGCAAATGGGTAGCCCTTTCAGCTTGGGGGACAACTTTGTTCTGTTTGCAAACATCTCCACATTCCACTGAAATTTGCAGGAGAGTCAAGAGCTTGATTCATGTGCGTTCCAGTTAACTTCAATCTGCTTCTGGCTTGTACTGTTCAAATATTTGGATGAATAAAATTCATTACTTGAATCCACTATCAAATTAAAATATAGATATAGATACAGGAAAGTATGAGAGAAGCACACAGAGGATAACAATATATATGTAAGTATTGCCACCATGACAAAACCAAACAACATACTTGTCAGTGTTATCTTTCTCTCAGAAATTCAGTCTTTCTACATATACTAGCACAATGTGTTTTGTATGGTAGAGTTTGAACTAATCATCACTTTTTTAAGGTATCAGGATGAAATGATTGCTGGGAAGAGTAATCATAAAGGTAAAGTTAAAAATATCATAAATAAAAATCATAAATAAATAAATAAAAAGTATAAAATTGTATATTTTTACAGAAATTACCTATATCAACAGTGCTTTTTGAAAACTCATGGAAAACACATCTTGTTACTATTTTACATGCAGATTATTCTGACTAATTGAAAACCATTCCATGAGAAAGACTTCACTGTTTTTTTCAAAAGCTTTTGTTGGTTTTTTTCTCTCCTCTTGTCCAGGGTTCTTCTCCAACTGAAAGGCTCCACAGAAAGGACCTTTCTTATTAAGGATTGCACTTAAGAACACATTTAACTTTCACTGAAGTTAATGGGATTTAAGCATGTGTTAAAGTGCTTTTCTGAATTGCAGCCAAAATTTGAAAGCAAAGCTGTGAAGTTCCTGTTTTTCAGTAACTGCATGTGTTCAGGTCTCAATTTCACAGTCATATTATCTTAATTTCCCCAGGAAAGATGAATGCCAGTATTCCTCTGGTGACCGAGTACCTGGATGAGCAGAATTTGTGAGTAGGTTTGTAAAGATATTTAGGAACTTAAGAACACAAACCAGCAGCCAGTGGTTTCCACTGACTATGAAATAAGAACTGAGGTACTTACCTGCATCTTCAGTCACCCAAATACTTTTGACAATCTCCTTAGTGGCATCTTAGGTCTTAGGCTAAAACCTTTAAATTCTGTTATAATCAAAAAGAAACTATGAAAGTTTGGGCACCACAGCTGCACAAGAATCTTTGCCTTTTGGGGGAGATTGTGACTTTCTCAGTTGTTTCTTCTCTATCCTTTCAGCACAGCTTTGCTTACACTATCCCTCCTGGTTCCTGGAAAGATCTTCTGATGGGAAGCACGGATAGACTTTCTCCAACTTGTCAATGGGATTCCTGTAATGCACTAAAGTGTCCTACAGTTCTTCTCTCACTGATGATCTTACGCTAACTTACATACACCCTGCTGGCTGGGGGTAAGGGAGCAGGGCAGAGTCCCAAAACTTTGGCCTCAGACACTCCTACTCTATGCCAAGTAATTTAATTTGTCATGACCCTCTGTACCCTTTCTGCAAAAGAGATTGTATATTGGTCAAATCCATGGAAGAATTAAACCCACGTACTTCCATAGTGCTCACATATTATGTCAATTGCTGTAGGTGGAAACATTTAATGTTGCACACCGTTCCATGAAAGTAACATGACTACAAACACTTGTGCTTATTGTATTGTTTCTTGACCCTGTGACAGATTTGATGACCCCCTGTTTGTTACCTTCATCTGTCATAAGAAGTACTGCAGTGATTTTCACACAAATCAGAGAAAATTTCTTTTATTAAAATTCCTAGTAAAGACTCTCACAATTATATTTATAGCAGGATTTGGCTCCCTATTAACTCCTAGAGCAGGGCTGGAAAGCTTCAGTTGGAAGGAAGTAGTCATACTTAACAGATATAAGAGTACCTCAAAAAATAATTTTAGGATGGGATTCATGAAGACTCTAATAACATCTTCCCTAACCATGTTAGTTGCCTAAATTCCTTTTAAAATCAATGGTGATCTAGTCAATACAATTAGTGAAGTCCTTGCTATAATGCATCTCATCCTGAAACACATCTAAAATAGGGTAGATCAGCTCACATTGTCCATGGAGATCACTTTGGTTCAAGTATGCACATTTATCTTTAGAAGGACTGACATTCCCAAATTTTATTTTACCTTTGAAGGCTGCTGCTTCTATTTTAGACTTGAAGATACACACTTTTTCCTGGAAGATAGTCTTCTTTTTCTAACACTTTTAGTTTGTTTAATTAAAGACATGGCCTAAACCTACAAACCTTCCTTTACATGTGCTCTTTGACTATCATGCCTACAGCAATGCTACCAATATTTCTTTCTCAATTGATTATAAAGGGATTTTAAGGTGATTAAGTTCACTAAAAACTTACAGATGTTTAAAGAGAAATTAGATTAATCTCATCTTTAGTCTTCCTACAAAGTCCCCTGAATCTAAAGTAGAAAATATCATATAAAATAGGGTTCTGTGTACAGATGCCCTGATCCTGCCCCTTCACAGAGGCCTTGTAAGCTTCTTGCATCCCTTTGTGACTTATGCTGTCCTCCAGCGCCCATCAGTGTCACCATGAGTTTTGTTTCACTTTTCAAAAAGGCATTTAAAGCAGACTGCAAAGTAGCCTTTTTACTTTTCCACTTTCACCCAGCTGGGGGGTTCTGTGTTTGATTCTCAGCCATGCACTGGCAACTGAAACAGTTCAAGGGAGAAGTCTCAGAAAAACATAAGTATTTCAAAGAACAATTTTTAAAATAATTCTGATAGAAAATTAATTATGGAATAGGGCAAATGAAAGAAAATCATGCAACAAAGATCTCATGAGGGAAATACATGTAGCTGAATTTGATAAACAATTGGAAAAAAGAACATTAATGAAATTTTCATAAGTTTTAAAATGTTCAGTAACACTAGTGGATGGAAAGACTACTAGGCAACACTAAATATTGCTCAAGCTTTAGATGTTCAGTCGCAAAGAAACAGGAATCTTTAGCACGCACCTCAGCACAAATACGAGTTCAATGTCAGAGGGACATTGCAGGTGGTCATAACCTTTCTTTTTATACGTAATTACTAAAATAAAGATATTTGTATGGCAACTGGAAGTATTTAATTTGTCATCCTGTCTTTGGCGAGTGAAATCTAATTTTTAGCCTTATATTTACATCCTGGATTTACCAAAAGCAGACTGATCTTGCTCTGCAGTTCATTCTAGCTGTGAAGGTGAGAAGTCTGTTGCTTGTACAGACCCTTGTCTATGACTATTTCTCTTGATTCTTTTCTTCCCTTTTTGAGCCTCAAGATGAATTAAGACTCCTTTGGGTCTAATCTAGACTAGAAGCCTTAAATTTACAAAGCCTAAAATTCTCAAAGTCTTAAGTTCTCTGACATTTCCAGGTCTATTAAAAGGTCTGTAAGAGACATGTTGTGACTAACTTTGACAGCTAATGTCCTTGTTCGATCTGACAAGAAGCCCAAGACTGATTTCCTCCGATGGAGGTGGAGTGAGAGAGGAGATAGAGGGAACAAGGGAAAGTGTGCTGCCCCAGAAAGCTCTCTCAGTCCTTAGAGGAGTAGGGTGATAGCAGAAGTCTGGAAAGCCAAACATAGAGTTGATGGTCAGTGTACCAGCATCAAAGAACAGTGGTCTCCTGAGGACTGCAAAGCCAAGCATGGCTAGCAGTGTCAGGTAAGACCCCGTACAGAGACCATGCTGATAGAATGAAAAGCTGCACATGCAGACGGGGGTGACTCAGCTGCAGGGTGCATGCTGAAGGATGTGCATTACAAGTCATCTTCAGAACAAGCACCACAGATGCTTTTGGTACACTCTGTGCGTCAGACTACAGTTATTATTTTGTGTTTGGCAGTTCTCTGCCTTCCCCCCATTGTTCCATATTTTCAATCCTTGCATTGGTTCAAAAGCAAAGATTTTGCAAGAATTTCTGCTGTTTGGCTGAATTTTTCAGCAACAATATTGTATTTCTATTTCTGTTGGCGTTCTAGACAGATTTACCTACTTCCCTGCGCTGCCTATAGCCGAGATCTACTTTCTGTCGTTTGAGGATTTACTTAAATAACTAACTCTTTTTATTGTATTTACTTTTTACTCATGTCACACTTGTGAATTATTCCAAACTTCAGAAAATATTGGGGAAAACTGGAATGCAGACCTAGCTCCCAACAGTATCTTTCACTTTTCTAATAGGAACTAATAGTTTACTTTGCTTACTTCTTTTTATATTCTATTTTTTATTTTCACATGAAGATATATTGAACATTGGTCTTCAGCAGTAGTATGAAATGAGCAAAATAGGAATCCCATTACATTTAATTAAAGGTTTTCTCTGTCTGTCTGTATAGCAAGAGGATTGAAAAACCAACATAGAAGTTGTTTCAAGATCTAGTTGCATTTTCATTTCACTAAATGGAACATATCATGATAAAGAGAGAAACAAAATATTATTTTAAATCATATTATTCATATATACATACTTATATCTATATACATATGTACAATGCAACATAATATGTATAATATACACATTAGGCCAGAACCTATGTTCTTTGACAATAATGGAATAGATCAAAGTTTTACATTTGGGAGACAACGCAACAACCCTTCCTTTAAAAATTAAGTATAAGTATTGTGCTATCAGACACATTTTTAAATTCCCTTCTACCTCCTATATATATTTTTTTCTTTTTTCCACATTATCAGCACTGTGTAAAAATAGCACACATATTTTGCATGAACATTTAGAGATACTTTATTTCTCAGAAAAATATTAATATTAAACCCTTTGCATTGTATTTGGGGAATCTGTGACCTTACAAAACATTTATTCTCTACAAAACATCATGAAAAAATGGAGGATTTCTTTTAGTCTGCTACATTCTTAGCAGAAGTATTGTTTTGGATACTTGTCTCAAAGATACTAAACAAATTTATATTCTTTGTTTAAAAGATGTAATTCATTGCATGTAGCATCTTGTCATGAGGAGGATGTAGCACATTGCCTATTTGGTATCTAAAATGGCAGATTGGCATTGGGGTAAATGGGGGCCTGAAAGCAATAGCTTATTCGTAAAGATTTGTAAAGGGATTTGTAAAATACTGCAATGACCAATTTTAGAGTCTAAAAGTAGATATGAGAAATGAACAGAAATTAGTGACCTTGAACTCTGGTGTATTTTTTGACATCTATATTCCA